>NW_027261256.1:0-41715 GCF_043641665.1 Enoplosus armatus | reverse complement strand
TGAACTATTACACCACTTAGAGGCATGGAGGTGTTTTCTCCACCTGGAGGGCGCCCTGGAAGGCACTTTATCATGATTTATCAGGGGCATCCAAGAGGGCAACAGGGGGCTGAGTCCACCAGTGTCTGGGAGTTAAACACCTTCTTGGAAATGTAATGGATAAAACCTGTGGTATTATATATTATTGTTTTTGCCAATAAATCCCGTAAAAAGACCAAAAACCAACAATTCTCTCAGTGTTGTACTACTTCCCTGCTCTGCCTGTGGCTCCCAGCCCCGAGTCCATTTGTTCCTATAGTGTGTGTGTGTTCATGGTAATGAAGGAACATGTCACCCGGTGCACCAGTGTGGCTCACTGATGTGTTTTTAATAGTTTTTGGACAACAATGGAGCTCCACGACACAGCGGAATAGAGATATATCAGGCTTTGGATGAACAGACAATACTTGTTAGTAAGTTAAAGGCAGTTTCATTAGTCTGTTTAAGTAAGTTTAGAGGACTAAAACTACTTGGGTAAGATTGCCTTCATGATTAAAAGAAGTTAAATGTTGGCAGGAGACAAGAAGCGAAACGCAGTCTCTAATGTCCACGATATTTCCGCCTTTGCTACTGAAAGAAAACAGTCATTACTTGCACAACCAGAACAGGATCCTTGGCAGAAAAACATGAACATATGTTGTTTTAAGCATTTGAATAAAGGGCCAACTCTGTTGTTCTTTTTGATCCACAAGAAATTATATTAAACCATATTTACAGAAGCTGAGAGTTGACAGTTTATTGGACACCATTTGGAAAACTTTGTATTTTAGATCCAGTTAAAACATGATGACAAAATGTATAAATTGACATCTTTTCTGAGAAAATAATGTTTTTATTTAGAATTAGAGGATTTTTCCCGCCAGTTGCTCTGCCAGTCTTTCTGTATTGTAGCTGTGAATGACCAGGTGTTCCTGTCTTTATCTGAGCGCTTCAGCAGCACGCTGACGCCTACCTGAGGGCTTGCTGAATAGTTGGTTGATTATAATGGTGTGTCGGCTTAAATGCCTTATTCAACAAAATGAAATAAGCCGAGTGCATTACTCCGTTCAATTCAACTCCTTTCAATGGCTTGTCTTGTGTTTTCTTTTATGCACCCACATAAGCCTTGCTGTGTATTGCTGCTCTTTTTTCAGCAGCAGTCTGCTTCACTTTTAATACAGTCGTTGGTACCTGGCAGCTGCCCAATACAAACACAGCGCACTCCTGTAGTTTCAGCGCATTCAAGTGTATTATGCACATTAACTCAGGCAACAAAATATCATAAATAGGCAGCATTATTATGTTAATTTTTACTATTGTGTGCAGTGTTAGTACCTTCTGGACATTCATTTGTTGTTGCAGCCTTGCACACACATAGTCGTTTGGAGATTTTTGAAAGTGTTTTCACAATGTGAGAAGATTTTTTTTTATATCTTCTGGGTAATATTGAAACTAGTCCAAGTCGTGATTTTCTCACAGATGAAACACACTTTCAAATTCTGAGAGAGTAGGGAAAGAGTGCTGCTGCTGTTGATTGATGTAAAAATGCATCAATATTTTGTTGCTACAGAAGAAACCCAGGGGAGAAAAGCTGAAAAGGTTCATTTAGTTTATAAATGCAGTTTTAAATCCTTTTGTGTCTTTACTTCACAATTGTCAGCATTGTACATTCTAAAATGAAGGTGTTGCTCCGTATTTCTTCCAGCTAAAATGCACTTTTGGCTTCCTAAACTCAGAAATTGATCTTCGCAGAAACCACAAATGATGACGAGGTTCTTAATCTTTCAAGAAGATCCTTCTGTGGTGCTAAACTGAAAAACCCATTCATGGTGTTTACACAGCGTTACACATTTTTAGCGTAATAAAAGTGGACAGGAGACTTACTCATAGTAAGCTACAAAAAAGTTGTAACGATTGTTAAACTGTGTGGGTGAGTAATCGTATATAAGGTTTTATTGATTCAACATGGCAGACAAAAACTAGGGGGAAAGCTATTGGAGTTGTAGTTAAATAGCTTGTTTTCAACCGTTAGAGCTTTAATACAAAAATAAATTGACACTGGATTCTCATTTGTAACATTGGTCTTAATATTGATCAGAAAATAATAACCACAGGACAATAGACAGGGACAGAAGCTGAGAGATTGAAAATACCTTAAAGAAACAAACATATTACATTGACTTTAACACCTAGAGGTTCACCAGGGGTTCTTCTAAAACCCTAAAGCACAACAATTACCTCAGGGTACCTCAGTCAAAGAAAACAAACAACCCTTAAAGCGTCTGAGGTTCATACACTGTAAAAACATTTTCTACAGTATGCCTGAAGGGACTGATCTTTGTAGAAAACTGTCCCGAACCTGTCTGTTACATTCACAAACTGGTTACATCTGCTGCATTAGCAGGAAAGCCACTTTTGACAGACTGGCACAGTTTGTTTATGTTGCACTGTGATGATTGTGTTGGATTTCAGATGCAGGATGCTTTATTTGTCAAATTTGGCCCTGAACAGAACCTGTGGATCTGCTCGGTGCGCAGACTTCAGGAAAATGATCAGTTCCGTGTTTAACGTTTTTAGCACTTTGGTAAGGTCATATCCATTCCAGTATAAATAAAATGTGTGCTGTTATTACTGATGGTTATGTCATATGGATTTCAGCACTCTCAGTGTTTTAAGAGCATGATGGTGGTTACAAATTGGTACAATACATAAATTCAAACGTGTAAATATATCAAAAGATATTAGTGCTGACTTTTAGATGCCAATTTAAATCCGCTATGTACTTTTGAATATGCCTCTTCAAAAATGTGAACAATGATGCTGAAAAAAAACGTGGTCAAGATAAGCCTCAGAGGTCTGTAACTGACCCGCCTGAGTGCCGGTATGTTGTCAGGATTCGTCTGGAACGGGCCGGGTTTGGGCCATCTTCTTGCAAGTAGCTTTGGGCTCAGGCTAGATTAGGGTTTTGACTTTGTTGAATGTAAGAATTCTTTATATATATATATATATATATATATATATATATATATATATATATCCAATGGCCTGAGCTCGAAGCACCAGTGTTCAATTTTGTATCAATACATCAGTTTTAGAAAACACTCTGACCTCAATCCCCAAAGATTGGTTGAGAATCTCAGCCATAAACTGAATTTTAAACACCCTTAGCGCTGCTACAATGAATACATTGCGGTCATTACACACTGTTTGTCCAATTTCATGTTCCCAAAAACACACACACACACACACACACACACACACATACACACCCTTAGCCAGAGTGGCACTGCCTTACTCTCACAACAGTTTCGGCTGGGTCTGTGTGTGTGTCTGTGTGTGTGTGTGTGTGTGTGTGTGTGTCACATCCAACATAATGAGGTGAAACTTTGATCATAATGCAGATTACACTGCAAGCTGTGTGGGTGTGCATGTAGACAACATGTATGAATTGTTTGTGCGTGTGACTGTGTTTGAGCAATGAGTCCGTATGTGTGTGTGTCCAAAAAAGAATGCAATAAAATGTGTGTGTGTGTGTGTGTGTGTGTGTGTGATGTGTGTGTCAACCTAGAAGAGTCCACAGTCCTCATAGATAATGTAAGGTCACCACGGCTGCAGCTAGCACAGCAGTGGCCTCTGGCAAAGTGTGTGTGTGTGTGTGTGTGTGTGTTTGTGAAAGAGAGAGAGACAGATAAAGAGAAACAGAGATTGTGTGTTTGAATGTGTTTGTGTAATTATGTGATATCGCCCTGAGTATCTGTCAGAGCATCCTCATATGTGTCTTTTGTGTTTTGTCTGTGTGAAATTGTGTGGGTGTGTTTGTGTGTATTGTTGTAGACTGCCTCGAGCTCCGTCTCCCTCTCTGTCTGTCTGGCCCGGTGCCTGTCTCGTAGCTTTCTGGTGACCTTGAGGCAAAATGTGAAATATGCATGTCAGTGTTTGCGTCGTGTGTGTTAATAGACTCGGCGGTAACTTGGGTGGATGGTTTTCTGTATGGTGGTCCTTAAGGACGAAACAGATACAGTGAACGCACAAACATTAAAGGAACACTCCAACTTTTTGGGATATAACCTTGTCAGGAGTCACAATTGTGAATATTGTGATTTTCTGTTGTGAATCTGCTCTGTACACACCACATCTGTTGCATGTCTGCCCGTCCTGGGAGAGGGATCCCTCCTCTGTTGCTCTTCCTGAGGTTTCCTGCATTAAGGACAGAGGGCGTTGTATATGTATCTGCTGTACAGATTGTAAATCCTCCCGAGGCAAACTGTGATTTGTGATATACAGCTATATGAATGAAACTCACTAGACTTGACTTGGCTGGATCAGAAGATCTATATTAATTTCATCTGCGTTTAATAGAGAACTCGGTCCAGCTCTCGGGGTAATGTCCTGCCCCACCAGACTGGGCAGGTGAGTGTATTTGAGAGACGTGATGCCAGCAATGTTATACAGTTTAGTTAGTGACTCAGACAGGTGGCGTCGCAGCGCTCCTTTACATGTACGGCCTCTTTCACACCTTATTCTTGTTAACTGGTGAACATTGCTCAGTTCTGGCCCGGTGTGTTTTCTCTTCTATATTATGCCATGAATTTATGAAAAGAGCTGTTTCTTCTTATCTTAGTCAGGTGAGCTAAGTGTTTCACACTGACTCTCATGTGACTGCTCTGAAGACATCCAGACACTTAATGAATTTGTTTGAAAAGTGAAACTTTTATACACAGCCACTGTAGGTTGACAACTTCAAGCGTTTGAACAGCATTTCAGTGACTATATTTCAATGTGAAGCTGACCCTAGCTATGCACTGGAATGTAGTCTTTGAACACTGTAAAAAATAGAAACAAAAGCTGTTTGTAATAGACATCTATAATCTGTCCATTTTCAACATTTCGTTTTTTAGATTTTAACCTAGTCATCTTGATGTCTTTTGACCTGACAGTCACCAGGTCAGTTATTACTGGGCTCTCAAGATCATGTGGGAACAATTCAGAGAGGTTCCCCACCAGAACAGATTACGTCTGTTGGATGATAGGAAGAGCTGAAACTGCTGCAGGATTGTGAGCAGGCAGTGAGGACGTTTGCAGAATACAGCCATTGCATCTCTGTCACTCTGAGGTGTCGGCAGCACAGCCTCATCCTCAACAGCCTGCTCCGAGGACGAAGAGTTAGTGTGTGATTATACTGCATACATCATGTTTGTGTGTATGTGCGTGTTTGTGCAAAGGTTTGGTGAAAGCTTGAGGGAGTCCTGCGAGATACTACAGAGCAATGTCTGTTAGTATTCTCTTCATGCATGCATGCACACACACAGACAAGAGATACACTCGCACACACACAGGCCTAGCAGGTGTTTCTGTATAAAGCTGGATGTTTTAAATCTGACAGGTAGAATTTTTATCCTACAACCCTGTAAAACAAGCAGGAGATACTGCACCTGCAGTTTGTACTTCAACTTCACTCACTCGGGCAACAGTGAGTGAGCACTAAGCTTACAAGTACACCATTAGGAATCATACTGTATATTATTGGCTTTTCTTTTTTAATGTTGTAGCAGTTCAAGGTTAGAAAATCACTGGATATTTGCTCATGACTAAATTTTGTGTATATTATCTGAAACAGCCTCTGTTAGTCTTGTGGGCAGAAAATATATAATAAATGAGCTATGACCTTAAAGTTAAAAAGCAACTTGACATTTGGAAACAGGCTACAAAAGCTCCTCCAGTACTCACCCCAGCAGGCAGCGCTGTTAGCGCTGTTAGCCAGCCGGCAGCCAGAGGAAGGCCCCCCGACACCCAGTCTCGAAAAACTTCCCCCTGCATGACATTAGCTGACGCTTTCATCCAGGGCGAATTACGATGCATGCATTCAACAGTGTGGATACAACACAGAGTTTACTGAATGATGGAGGTCATCAGCTTTGTCAAATATGCAGAGCTGCTCCAAGTACTACATTTAGAAGCAATACGATACATTTCTTTTATGGGCCAAGGTGCAATCTGAACAGAGTTTCTGCCGTCCTGATGTCAGTGTGGAGCTCGTTCCACCGTTGTGGAGCCAGACAGCATGGCTCAGGCCCATGCTGCTGCAAAAACTCCACAACCAGCAACTGAGCTCTGTAGGCACTTCTTACAGTCTCTGTAGTTTCTCTGTTAATAGTTTTTCTTCATCTGCTTGCATTCGGTCTGCACTTGGGTTTTGTCTACCTGTCCATTAAGAGAAGAGAATATTATTCTGTGTTTGCCATCTGATACTTGAAACTGACTATAATATGCTACAAGTTCTGTAGCCCCACCAATGAATAATTAAGCCTGAAACTAATCTGCAAGAAATACATCTCTGGCTGCCACCTGTGGTGTGTGAAAACCCTTTGCCTCCACTTACAACAAAGATGTTTTGGGGAATACTACAACTGCTACTGCAACTTTTACTACTATTGATAATAACAATAATAATAATAATAATAATAATAATAAGAGGAGAAAGGTAAAACAGGAAAAAACAAGCAGTTAAAAGACACAAGCAAATGTTAATATTTAATCTAGAATTTTAAAAAAATGGCCTGAAAATACTTCAGCTTTGTCCTCAATTACTGTTCAAAACATGCATTTATTCACTCAGTAACAACAATAGCATTATTTCTGATAGTGATGAATCTGAACTTTGAACAATTTTGTACAAATATTAGTTAGATCTTTATGATGACATCCGTCCTTTTGTCTGTCGACCCGCCTTGCTCGTGTTAAAGTCATTACCCTCTGAAAAATGTGCTCACGCCATAAGAATTATGCCATTGCTTCTACTGCAGGTGGAAAATCTGGCCTGATGCGTCGTCTATAACTCAACCTGTTCAGTAAGCTGACAGTGCCAGCAGTCATTAGCCTAATCACATTCAAATTATTCACCAGGAGACGCTAATTTATCAGGCAGAGTTGGAGAACGGAGAGAAAAGCCAGCAGAAAGAGACCTGAAAAAGACAACGTGTCAGAGTGAAGCTGATGTGTATATCCACTCAAGAAGACTATCAGTGTGCCCAGATCGTGCGTTATGCTTCCAAATGGCTGTTGTGACAAACATGTTTGCAGCGTGCTGATACCTCGGCCACCAAGACTCTGGCACGAAAAAGTTGTGGGTTTGGTGGACGAGGGCTGAGGATTCATACCGCTGGAGGAAAAAAGTTGTGACTAAGATAGTTTGTCTTACATCCAGTCACAGAGACAGAGATGGCCAAGTTGCCTAAAGCATTCTTTATGTCTCAGTGTGTGTGTGTGCTACTTACTGTTTATATAACAGTACACGCAGGACTTGTATTTGTATTTACATATTTGAGTCTTATTTGTGTGTTTTGTGTGTTTGCGTGCCTGTGCACATGCAGGTGTACATTGGGTGCCTAAATCCTTTTGGGTGTGCATCACTCTCGGCTGCCAGAGGCCGCGCATGTTTGTGTGCATGTGTTGCTGTTGATGCGTGTATTTGTGTGTCTGTGTGTGTGTTGATGAGCAGCCTCTGGGGTCCATTATGCCTGTGACAGCCCCACAGCAGGAAAGCAGCCAGCCAGATAACTTATGAAAGCGGTTTAAAGCAAAATTGAATCCACAACTTATGAATTATTAAAGTTATTACACCTCTGTGAAGATCGCTAAACTCTGAAACACAACAACAATGGCCTCCTTTCCACTGTCACTGCTGGGAAGAGAACTGATTTCTAAGCATCACCAGTGGGAAAGTGCTCCATATTTCAAAGGTGTGAGATGGCGGGGAAATGTGCCACGTATGGAAATTTCAAGAGTGAAAACACTTCATATATTAGGTTGATGGAAGATAGGAAACTACTTGTTTACATGGTAAAAATTATTGTAATTATTGTAAAGTTTGTTAGGTAGGATAGATGTACAAACTGGATTTTAATGCTTAAAGCATTCTTCTAAAAGAAGCTGAGAAGCTCTGAAAGCAGACTTGAGAGAGAAGCTCCAAACAAAGATTCAGAGCATGAAAAAATAGCTGAAATCCACCAAAAGAAATTTAGCGATTTCCGTCAGTGACGGATTTATCCATCCATGCGTTCTCATAATCAGGGGACGCAACATATCGCTATCTATCTGTCTATCACAGTTCAAACACATTTAACTCGCACACTCACTCTCACGTTCAGCTAACCTGCATGTCTTGAATGAATGTGGAAACAGCCACACTGTGAATAAGCAAGTGAATAAGCTGCAAGGTGACACGTTTTAACCACTGAGCCACAGTTTGCAAATGATGTTTTAATTCTAAAAAAATTAAAACCGCTAGTTAAGCTCAGTGGCAGCAGTATGAAATATGTCCTGCATTAAAAAAAAGAAAGTAACTATTGCAGACTATTTGCTGCAGTGAAAGTGAGACTTGCGGAACAGAGTGTGAATGCAATTTAAAGAGGAATTAAAAGCACAACTTAGAAGATAAAGGACTTTGCAGGACACTCTGCATTTTAAAATCCTTTCCAACTGCTTAACCCTGCTGATGATAGTAAGCTGGTTTCAAATGCTGCTTCAGGTGCTGGAAAGCAGAATCCATATTTATTATTATTTTTAAGTTTAGCAGAGACATTTATGTGGTGTAATTGTCCCTGACTATAATGCAACTTAATGACACTTCTGGAGGAGGATGTGAAAGTAGTTGAGAATTGGCTCATGAATTGTTAAAGGTATCCCACCCCTCTGATGGAGCAGAGGTTGTAAAGTAGGACGCATCCTCTCCCCCCTGAGCCACAACAACAACAGCCTCAGCTCCACTGTCACAGCTGCTGTCAAACTGAGGTGCGTTGGCAAAATACTTAATACCCTACATATATCATAGATGAGACCTTCAAATATGTACAATGAAATCTAAAAGTTCTCCAGCTCAGGACTTGTTAAAAACTAAATGATGAACTCTAAAACAGAGACTGAAGTGAATCTTCACCTAAAATCTCTTCCAGACCAGTTCTACACATGCCAGCTTGCACAGCCGCAGAAAAGGAAAGTAATAGCAACAGTTTAGACCTACAGAGGTGGATCCTGTAAGTCCATCCTGTTCGCCTCCTGCAGGCAAAGCAAGTCATAACAATTAATCGTAGCACCTGTTGAATTTTTTTGGGGGGAAAAACAGAAAATTATTTTGTCTCGCTACCCTCAAATGGACATTAAATTCAATGTATATGTAAAATATTTAATAATATAAAAAAAATACGACTACAAATCATATGTATATATTGCTAATTTCCATCGCTAATTTCTAGCCTTTGATAGATTGATCGATGTATGTATTGATTGATTGGTTGGATGTTAATTTAGCATTGGAGTTTGAAAGTGATGACTTCTTGGAGGACTCCAGTCTGTGCAGTTAATTCTACAGTTTCAAAGGGCAGTTTCAAACAGACACCTGTGGAAAACCGAGTAGAACTGAATTTATAACTTATCAAATATTAAAATCCTCACGTCTCTGCCTGGAAGTCTCTGTCAGAGACTATAAAGCAGGACATCTGTTCCCTCCTGTGACATATAACAATGATGGCCTCTGTTTCACTGTGCAGCAGGCAGACTTCATATCAACACTTCGCAAATTGCCTTACTGTGTATATAGCAATGCATCAAACTATTGAAAGGTACTACAGTGACTGAAAGTCTTCCTTACATGTAATCGTCTTACATGGGTGTACATACAATGTGGATGTTATTGCACTTGTGATACTGCTAAGTAGATTATATATGAGGGAGGTTTTTCAAGTGTTTACACAGCAGCATTTTTGTACAATTTTTGCAAATGTTACACTTGTCAGGGGGGGACACGCCCCTGAAACAGCATTGAGAGAGCCTTCTGCAGCTCTTTAGGCAGCAAGACCCACTGTGGCTGCGTCTGCTCAGGCTCACTGCTGCACTTCCGACCTGTAGGTGGCGCTGTGTGTAACTTTAGGGGCTTCAACTTAATCAGGACAATGCCTCAAATGTTTGTCTCACTCACTCACTGTGTACAGCCAAACACAGCACAGAGAGATCGCAGTCAAATTAACTGACAACGAATAACATCTATAATGTTCATCAGCATCAAAGTGTGTTGGGACTGTTGATTCTTGTTGAAGTTGTTGTGTATGTGGTATTATACAGCATGAAACAGGAAGTAAACCTCAATCCAACACCTTTCACTTGTCTTAATGAGCAGGGTCATAAATACTGTTCATCTTTGTTTCGTCACTGTTTCGATTTTTAAATTACAAAATTAGAAGTTTATTGATGCCTCTAAAGCTTTATTGTGTGTCTCTGTTCTCTCTAGATGACGGGCCATATGGAAAAACAAAGGATATCTCTGGACCAGAACAGACCATGGCCTCGAGAAGACACAGTATACCAGGTACATACAACTTCTATCTATCTATCTATCTATCTATCGTAATAGAAATGCCATCAGCCGAATTTGGCGACTACTTTGTGGAATTAACAAAAACATCAAACCGGATCATTTTCACTCTAGTTCACTATCAGATTCTGATGCACTTTGTGTATGAATGACAGGGTGACCTGATGACTGCAGAGATAACAACAAGGTTCCAGGTCGTCTGTGAACTGATGTGTTTTCTCTGAAAGTTTGTGTGAACGGTTCCATAAAACCCCATTCTGTCTGTATCTTAGCTGGTGACCCGATGCTGTTGCAAAATAAAACTCTAACCATCTCGTACACGATCATCCAGTAGAACCACCTTTCTCTCCCCAACTTATATGACACTGAATGACCCCCTCATGCATTATGTGAAAAGCAGAGAAATACACCAAAACAGTTTTATTGTGACTGTGAAGTTGAAAAGCAAAACTTTATATTTTGGCAGATATTCAGTTTTTTTTTTCATAAGCAATCATCCATTAATGCCAACTAGTCAAGCACACGAGCAGAAACTAAAAGTGAGCTGAAAGTACAACCTTAAACCTATGAAGCTGCTTAGCAACAAACATGTCAGATAAGAAGACAGTAGATTTTTCTTTGTCACATGAAAGAATTGGGCTCAAATTGTCAGATTCAAGTATAGTGTCCCATGATGAAATGGTTTTCTTGGCTTGATGCTGTCTTACCTTCTCTCTCACATGAATATATGTCACACATCAAATCAGACATTTTAGTTCATCTCCTGTATCAGCTTTTCTTTTTTCCTGCCTTCTTATCACCTCAGCCAAATCCCTCCATTGAGTCATCTCTTGCTGTCTCCGTCGATTTCCTTTTCCTGTTTCTTTTATACTTTTCCCCTCTTCTCGTTATCAATCCGTATTCATCGTGCACAGTTACGTAACTCAGCTCCGTGCTCAGTTCCAGCGTCGCGTTGCTTCACAGGTATATTAAATTACAAGTATTTGTCTCATTCACCTTCCATAGCCACATTGTTGTTGACTCTTGACTATTATTTGAGTACATCTTCATAAGGATATATCTCAATGTGTGTGTGTGTGTGTGTGAGACAGATAACATTTGCACTTTTTTCCGTTAGCCTGATCATCACTAGATGTAAAATAACTCCTTGGCCCTTAGTTCTCTGTTTACATAACAGAAATGATTTTCTTCTGTATGTAGAAATCCTCTCACGTGTATTCTGTATTCCCTGAGCATCAACATTAAGTGGTAGATAAAACTTTATGGATCCCAACGCGGTCAGTTCTGCATCTGTGGAGGAGAAACTCATTTTGTGATGGATTCAGTTCGGAAGATGTTCACAGCATCGAACTACATTTGTGAAAGCGCTGGTGCTTTTATGCAAATATGAACAGTACAAGGACTAATGAATGAACGAGTGCCCTTCTGCAGATAATGTATGTGTGTGTGTGTGTGTTCCTGTGTGAATATATGTGTATTGTAATACCCACCAGAAATAACGGTGGTGTGAAGCACCTCACTGATCCTCAGTGTCGCCTGAAGGATTTACCTAATCTAGCCATCTATCACACCAAAGCTTCATATCACCTGTGTGTGTGTGTGTGTGCATGAGTGTGAATAGAAGATATAGAGACGAATGAGAGACAGCTTTTTATCTGCAGTACTCACTCAATGGTTCCTGTCGCCCGTGTGTGTGTTAGTGTGTGTGTGTGTGTGTGTGTGTGTGTGCATGTGTAAATGATGATGATACAAATACAGACAAATGGAGAGACAGCTGTCTATCAGCCTATTACATCAGTGCCTCACTCGTTTCACCTACAAAGGCGCTATAATGCTATTGCTATATTTTAGCTCATTTACAAATTTACTGTTTCGATTCACTCTAAGTGCTCCCGTAGTGTCATTTTTAGCTGCACAAGAAAGCAGTTTTCTCAGTGAAAATCCCACCGTACCCGACCTGCTCAGACAGACAGACACAGTTAGAAACTAGTGGAACGTTCAGCAGCTAAAGAGATATTTCACAAAGGAGTTGTAGAGACCACAGGAGAGACCACAGGAGATAGAAGAGAGTGAATGCTGGACTTACGTCAATCAGGGGGCCAGAAACAAGACTCGCCTGTGTCAGTCTGCTATCACACACACAGCATGACCACTGCAGAAACAGAGGAACACAGCTTTTCTTCCAGTCCTTGGGTGTTGAGTGCCTCCTTTAAAGGATGGTAGATGGTTTGGATATAGTGTCAGATAACTCTGCGCACAGCCACGGACAAATGAGTCTTTCCTCATGAACTTTTGTCATGAACTCTTAACTTCAAAGCAGCAGAAGCATGAAGGTGAGCTGAACTCTCCAGCTCCGCAGCGTTGTTCCCAAGTCAACCCATTAAGTTGTTTACCTCATCAAGCCTTGACTCAGCCCGAGAATAGCTGGCCCGCTGCAGTTGTTAGAAAAGAGGTTACATGTAATGTTTCTGGATATTGTGATGCCTTTGTTTATACGGTTGTTTAATTAAGTGTTCAGGGAATACAACACTGTACAATAGCTTTTTGTCCTCCAATGGTCCACCATTCCTTGATCCTCGTTACTACAGCCCACAGAGAATCCACTTCAGTGGGTTCAGTGGAGGGTTTAGTTAGTTAGTTAGTTACAGACTGATTCAAAGTATGTCAGTAGTCTTGGTTTCGACTAAGAGATTTAATATATCACAGTCCAAATAATGTCTGATACATGGTTTAAATGGCTGTTTTTGAAAATTCCTCTGATATACAGTACATTTTATATATAAATATTTAATGGTCAACTAAAGTATTGCAAGGTCTAAATTTAGTTTAGTATCACAGATGTCCAAAGTAATACAT
Source organism: Enoplosus armatus (assembly GCF_043641665.1). NCBI lineage: Eukaryota > Metazoa > Chordata > Actinopteri > Centrarchiformes > Enoplosidae > Enoplosus > Enoplosus armatus. Next base: position 28,475 of record NW_027261256.1, on the reverse strand, counting down.
TTTTAGACACCTGCATGTATATATGAATAAAAAAGACCCTAATGAGACACCTGTTATTAACAATAATACATTTATACTGTCTACAATAAATGTAATATAAAGATGTGTATCACAATAGATGTATTTACGGTTTTTGACATGTATGAACAGATTGTGTACTGTCCAAATATTTGGACGAATTGCGTTTTAACACTTCGGCAACATTGTTTTCGAAACTATCATGCCAATAAAGCCTTTTGAACTGAATTGAAATTTAAGATTGACTTGTAAGAATCTCAGAGTGAAACAAATCTCTACAGTAACTTGTAGTCAACAACCTGCAGTCTAACCTTGCTATATATGATGTTTTTCCTTCACATAAAGTCTTGTTTAACATAATTTGCTTGTCTGACTGTTGTACAAATTCGCTGTTACTGATGATGTCCTTTAAGCTTTCAAGGCCTTTTCATCCCTGCCAGGAACTTTTCAAGTGCAGTGATACACACAGTGAAACAATGAGGCTTTGTTAAGTCTCATTAACTGATGCTTATCTTATCTGATCTTCACATTTACATTTTAGTCATTTCAGCTGACTCTCTTATAATGAGCAGACAGGGGATCAGCGTCTCACTCAAGGACACAGCAGCGAACGTCTTTTGGTTTATCCTTCTTGTATCTTGGCTTCCCTTTAATCCGGGAATCAGAATGGACAGAGGGCAGACACTAACCACTTATCTCTCTATCTATTTTGTGTGTGCGAGTGTGTGCGTATATGTCTGTGTACGTATATGTGTGTGTGTGTGTGTGTGTGTGTGTGTGTGTGTGTGTACGTCCTTCTCTTTCCCTGTTTCGTGTGTGTGTATTTGTCTTTATGTGTATGTGTGTTTTTGGGTAGAAGCTCTGCGGGGGGTGACCATGGTGGAGCTGGTGAAGAAAGAAGGCAGCACATTGGGCCTCACCATCTCAGGAGGAACCGACAAGGATGGGAAACCGCGGGTATCAAACCTACGGCCTGGAGGACTGGCAGCCAGGTGGGAAACAAAAATACATTCAGACTTTCTTGATATTCTGTAATAAAACAGGGGCTCAGGGGTGAAAAAACTTGTCTTAATTGCCATATTTTCAAAACATGTACATCTGATTGTCATTTCTGCGAGCTTTTACATGCTTTCATCCCTTTTCTGCGCAGGAGTGACCAGCTAAATGTCGGTGACTACATAAAGTCGGTGAACGGCATCAATCTGACCAAACTGCGGCATGAAGAGATAATCAGCTTACTGAAGAACGTAGGGGAGAGAGTTCTGCTGGAGGTGGAGTATGAACTGCCCCCTACAGGTACATACAACTACGACAAGGGATGGTTAAGGCTGGGGGTTAATGTGAGGGCCAACAGTTGGTTAAGGTTAGTGAATGTGAGGAGTAGGCACCTAGAACACCTTGTTGTGGTTGTGGAAAGATGGTGGTTACAAGAAAAAGTCAAATGTTAATTGCAGATCTGTCATGGTCTCCTGTATGCAAATCAGACTCACTAAACTTCCATCATCCACCCCACCCTCCATATCTGTATGTTTCACCTTGCTGTATAGTGCAAACTACTTCTGCTTTGGCACTGGACGTAAATAGCGAGATGCAGAATCATCCTGTGTGAACGTGTTCTGTAGGATGCTGGGCTGGAAAAACACGATTTCAATGAGACCACTGTTGGTACAGCAGGGGTCCCAGGGTTATCAAACCCGTCACGATGCCATCAAGCATTGTACTGCGTGATGGGAACTCTGATTCTGCTGTTTACCTGCCGACCGTAAAGATAAAACTATTGTCGCTGTGATGACGTGCAAATATTCTGTGCCACAGTGTCATAAATTGCTGTGCACTGTTTTCTCATCTGAAACGCCTTTAAACTCATGCATCTATTCCTCAAACAATCTCATTGTCTCAGACGCACACGCCACCATTTCTTTAACGCTGCGCTATTTTCAGTCTGAATGCCTGTTAATACAAAGAGCACGTAGCAGGTAGAAGCTGATGAGCTCGTCGTCTGACTGACGCACCAACGGCTCCTCCATATATGTGTACTTTCATTTTATTATACTGCATTTTAAGATTATAGAATTGTAGTTTTAGTAGCTACAGTAATAGCAGTAAAGGAGATAATAGGCATCCTTAATTAAAACCCACACCCCATAATGCATACCTGTTGGGATGCAGGTGCAATTCAAAGAAAAATGTATATTTCTTGCAGTGTTGCAATTGTATGGCATTATATCATCATATCATTACATTAAGCCATTATTCATATTTCTTTTATTTTTCTGTATTAAATGTATATGTTCCATTAGCATGATGCAACGCTTTCTTATCTCTGTCTATGTCTGCCTTCTCAAAGCACCAGACAGCTCCTCAGGGGTTATATCAAAGACAATCGACATCTGTTTGCACAAAGAGGGGAACAGCTTTGGTTTCGTCATGAGAGGTAACCATCAGTAAAATAAGCCAATTACTGTGTTTAGAGAACTACATGAATGGTTATGATTGACGTGGCAGCATGCTGGAATGGTGTTACTAAGCGAAGAGACTGTTGCAGTATCACTGTTTTGTGCCTTGTAAAAATACAGACATTGCATCATTTATTTGTGCTCACACTGAAGAAAGTAAAGTGAATCTGTAAAAGTAGGAAAAAGATGAAAAATATGAAATTTTTTTCTGATGTCCTTCATCTGACATGGTACACTTAAACGACTAATTAGCAGGATAACAGGAAGGCTACAGTGGTTTTAATGTTTAATTAATGAATTAACTACAAACTGTATATTCTTTACATTTCTGCTGACCATTTCTAAAGCCTACAATAACAATTTAACCCTTGTGTGGTGTTAGTATTTTTGTTACTCAGCCAGTGTTCATGGGTCTGGTGGACCCGCTAGAGTTTTGGGTTTTCAAAACAACACAATCAAACAATTCTATGTTAAAATACTCAACAGATGTTTACTTCATCCCAATTACAAGTCATATGAACAGCAAACATGGTTAATATTTGCCCTTTACCTTTGTTAGATCACATTTATGAATTAATGTGCAACTCGTTTTTTTTAATAAAATGTAATAAAAAAAGAAAATCAGTTATAATCAAGTGGAGTGAGTGGAAAAAAACACATTTACAAATGAAGCATGATGTTTCACAACTATTGATTTTTATTCATTTGAACTTCATTAGACATATAACTCATTCAGGTCAGTTTACATAACACAAGTTGAACACATACAGTAACAATATCAGTCTCAACACATCAGGGATTCTGTGGATTCCCCTTTGGACCTGAAAACTCCAGCAAGGATAAGAACCCCAAAGTAGGCATGTAAATCAGTTTGGTCCATCTCCTTCCACCTCTCTTCAAAAACACGCCTTCCTTCAAGATTAGTGCAATCCAGAATAATTTTCTGGATGGAATCTGGGATGAAAAGCTCAAATGAAGACTTGATGTCCTGCACACGAGTAACTGTCAGCCGTGTTGGCCCTGGTCGCATCCTTATCACATTAGCAGCTCTGCGGGGTGGCTCATTTCTTGGGCAAGAAGACCATTCAATTTCACCATTTTTTGACATCCATATTTCTTCACTTGCTATCTGGTGGGCTTGTTCTGGTCCTGGACCTGGCTGCTGACGGGCTGGTCCCCGAGCTGGCTGCTGACGGGCTGGTCCCGGAGCTGGCTGCTGACGGGCTACTCGTCTTCGTTTTGGTACTAATTGGTGCTCAACCTCATCCTCTTCTTCAAAGTCACTGTCAGACTCTGAATTTTCAGAAATGTGATCTTCACATTCTGAAACCTCTTCCTCGACATCATCATCAGAAGCTTCTCTCTCTTCCAAAATCAATTGCAAGGCCCTCTCAGCAGATAATCTTTTGGCCATCTTGATCAGTTGTGATAAGGAACCACACTGGCAAAGCCATATTTATAGTGTTACGCCCCTAATTTGCAGGTGGGATAGGGTATGAGAAAATAAAGTTTGGTTCCCGCAAGACAGAGGGTAAAATGTGCGGGAATGTAAGAGCAGACAATGTTGGGAGTTGAATTTTCAATAATGTTGCAACTTTGTGCGGGAGCAGGAGGGGCAGAAACAAAACACACACACACACACTATCAGTATCAGTTTGCAGGTGGGATAGAGTATGAGAAAATAAAGTTTGGTTCCCGCAAGACAGAGGGTAAAATGTGCGGGAATGTAAGAGCAGACAATGTTGGGAGTTGAATTTTCAATAATGTTGCAACTTTGTGTGGGAGCAGGAGGGGCAGAAAACACTATCAGTAGCCCCAGAAAGAAGGAAGACAGAGTGAAGGTACACAGGACCTACACTTTCCACACTTTTATTAGCCCCGGGTCCAGTGGACCCAAACACCCTGTATGTAATATAAATGCGTAGGGTGGGTGTACAGTATGCGGTCATTGAAAATGTGTTTTGATTTATGTTCTTCACAGAAAATGAGCCAAAGCCAATGAATTTCAGGTTGAAAAAATAATTAATTGTTTCATTTTTCTTTTGATAAAAACTGAAAACGGGTCCCACAGACCCGAACACCATACAAGGGTTAAATTGATTCCAGGAAGCTTCCTTCCAGGTAGCAGTCTCTTTGACCTCAGATGTCAGAGTTTTCTTAAATGACTTTTCCAAACAATCCCAGTTGCTTCAAAGGAAACAGTAACGTCAGTTTGACCAAAACACAAAACAAATGACTCCCTCACTGTGATGGATTACCTATCAGAAGCAAGTTTCTGTAGTTTCCATACTGAATTGAAATAAATAAAGAGTGAAGGTTTGTAGTGTAGCCTGAACTTATGCTCTTCTTGCAGGTGGTACCCACGAAGACTGGCACAAGTCACGCCCCCTAGTGGTCACCTACGTCAGGCCAGGAGGTCCTGCAGACAGGTAGCAGCGACTGCATGCTCATGCAACCATAAACCCATATATACTGCACATGCAGCTACATGTGCATGTGTACACACAAAGCCACATGTATAGTCAATCAAACACACACCTGAGCAAACACACACACACACACACACATACTGTCAGAGCCCGAGAGAAGAATCATTCATTCATCGTCTTTTTGAGGTGACAAGGGCAACTTCCAATAAAAGTCTAGGAAAAATAGAAAGCCAGACGAGCATTGAATTTAAACAGCGACACAGAGATTTGACTGCGCCTTCATGCGAACAAACCCCAAGGATAACAGCGTCATTCCCTGTGACCGTCACTGGTATGTTGACAGTTATGTGTTACTCATAGCTGCAGCGGCATGAATCACCTCTTATCCCTTTAATGTTGTCATCATGTGTCTGTCTCAGTCTTCATGTTTAAGTAATAATCTGTGACATTTTCATATAAATGTCAGCTTTGCGCCTGTTTAACTGATGTAAGGCAGCAGTGATTCAACCTTCTGTACATCCACATTTACACAGTTCAAAACAAACACTCAGCTGCAAAAAGGTGTGTATATGCAATGAATTTAACAGACAGAGAAAAGAGCGCCACCTACAGGAATTCAGACCTCATACTTTAAGGGAAAAGATGACGGCCTGCGAAATACAATACAATGAGCTTTGTTATGGACAAACGGAAAAATATGTCAATTCTGCAACGCAATTAAAATGTAACACAAACATACAGATAAAGGAAGTATTTACATCTTTTTTTTCTCTAACTGTTATAGAGAAAACCACCCCCTATGAACACAGACAGTTGGCCTCTTCCACTTCCTGTTTGAGGAGTATGAGAGGCCATCTTGAGTTGTAGATTTTTGAAAGAATGTTCAACAGACTTGGATAATCTATGACAAGGAGCACTGAAGCTGTTCTGAAGGCTCGTGGTAGAACAACACCTTACTGAGACACTTCATGTTGGTTTTTTCTTTAATTTGTCACCCATCTGTTTTGCTATGACACAAATCTTGCAGCTTAGATTATGAACAGCATGCTTTACTCAGCTGTTTCCAAACTGTTACTCCAGCGAAGAAAGGAGAAGATTGAAAAGGGTAACCCCCTTCTCTGATCACTCAGCAGCTTCAATCAGACTTTAGAACTTAGAGATGCTATTTTTATTCTCGTAGCTATCTATCTGTGAAATAATTGCATGCAGCAATGAATTGGGACACATGCAGAATAACTGCATGAAACTAAACAGTTATGTTTCTGCTGAACTACTGATGACTGCATCTTTAGGGCGTGTGGAAGAACAGTTTTGTCAAAATTGAGTGCAGATCAACCAAAACTATCGGTTTTACATTTCCCATGGCCCTCGTTGATCCTCCACAGGTGCACACACAGATTGACAGACTGGGACAAAAACCAAGATTAAATTCTATTTTACTACTGAGTTATTTTGCCCTGAAGCTCATTTAATACCATTCTAAAGAAAATCATCAAAAAAATGTGGGTCAGTCCAGAGGAAACGAATGAGATATTCATGCTGCATTATATCCCATTTATATGCCAATTGGAGAAAACTTAATCCACAGCACCATACAGTCCCAGGAGTGCCTACATTTTTAGCATTACCCACTGGGAATTAAAGCGCCAACTCTGAAAGTGTAGAAAGCCACGCTGTTTTTTGCACGATCACAAAGAAACTGCTTTTCCTGCATCATCATATCATCATAAAAAAAAGACAGCAAAGACACGGATAGAGCCTGCGGGCCTTAAAGCAGGCTAAGTGTCAGTTTCAACCAACAATTTCAGTTAGAAAATCCACCCTAAAACACAGTTAAATCCACCCCTAACTCTTAAAATACCAGCTTGGGTAGTGTACCTTTTTAATATCTTTTTTGTGAGTGTGGAAAACTGGTCAAACGTACATGACAACAGACATTTTGATGTTTGTCCCTCAGAATGAATGTCACAAAACATTCAAAATATGTAAAGGTTCAATAGTGCATTGAACATGTTGGCTTTGGATTATGGCCTGCAGCTTTTTTATTGGTGAAAAAACTGTACTATCACTACTGTCTTCTTGTCCACCTGCTTCTCAGGTAGATCAGTTTTGTAGTAATCAGATTTTTCTGACTTTTATTTGACTCCACACACTTGTGAAACTTCCTAAGATGCTTCTTTCATATAACCTAATTCCAGCATTAATAAATCCTTTTGGTCTCAGCTTAGCTTGCATCATGTTGTTAAAAAGCTTCAGGGCTATCAGCGTCATACTTTACAACTTCTGGCTGGTATGATGACAGCTCTGAATTACTCACACTGGCATCATGCATAAAGCATCTATCAGCTCTTTTAATGCAGCCCTGAAAAAATGAAAATGCTGCTTATCCATTTTCAGAGAAATAAATAATTGCCTGAAATGTGCCATTGAGTGCCTCTAGAATATTGAGCATCCAGTCTGTAAAAGTGTTTTTCTCAACCAGGGACTTTTTAAAAAAAATTACCATAATTTAAATGAAACCAGATCACATGACGTGATGTTTAATCTCGACATTTTCCCGACACAGCAGTATCATCTATCATCTCAGTGCTGTTTCTACTCTGTTTGTCCTTCATTTGAACTTAAGGAGAAATTATATTATAAGTCTCAGACAGATGAGAGGAGAGAAAAAAAGCGGATAAGATCCGAAGGACGGAGAGTAGTGGAGGTAGGAGAAAAGAGAAGCCTGGAACAAGTAGGACAGCGAGGAAGCGAGTAAGATGAAGAAGTAAGAGATGTTAAAAGGAAAAAGATATTTGGAAGTAAGGATTGAGGACGAATAAGTTAGGAGAGGAAAGAGAAAAGGGGAAGAAAAGTACAGATGAAAAGAAAGGGAATGGTTGAAAAGGTTTTTTTGTTGTCACGATTTTTATTCATAGTTTTTGTAGTTTTGTCATGTTTGTCACAAATTTTCACTGTCATTTTTTCACACAGTATCTGGTGTGTCATATACTACAACAATGGCCACTATGTAATGAATTCATTAAACAAGGAGTTAGACTTTTCAGAGAAAGTAAAAGGGGAAATGTGGAAGAAAGGGTTTAAGAGAAATACAAAATGCCAAAGCTTAGACTCCTGACAGAGTTTCATTGTTTCTTCTGAGGTGGTTTGTCTCATCTCTGTCATCTGATGTCGTCTTTTTGTCTGTGTGTGTTCAGAGAAGGCACGCTGCGTCCCGGGGATCGCCTCCTCAGTGTGGACGGTGTACCGCTGCACAACGCCAACCACAGCGACGCCCTCAGCGTGTTGGCTCAGTGCGGCCAGGAAGCCCTGTTCCAGATAGAGTATGACGTCACTATCATGGGTGAGAGACCACACACACACACACACACACACACACACACACACATATACTCACACACCAGACTCAGACATGAATTAAAGCTTGGGGCAAAAGTTTCTAGACTTCTAACTACTAAAATACCACAGACAAAAAAACTGGATGTTGTGTTTTTTGTGGATGTGTTGGCTTTTTGCTGTCTGAGGCTGAACTCTTTTTAAAACTGCTCACTTTGACTAATTCTGAATGCATTGCAAAGAATACCCTGGTCGTCACACTATTTACTGTGATGTTGGTGATAGAAATTGAAAGGTACTCTGCATTAGTTCACAGTAAAGAGCGAAATGATTCAAATGTAAAACATTTTTCCCCATTCAGACACAGTAACAAACGCCTCCGGTCCACTATTAGTGGAAATTGCCAAGTCGCCCGGAGCAATGCTGGGTATCACGCTGACCTCAGCCAACCATCGAAACAAGCAGGTCATTGTCATCGACCGGGTGAAACCTGGCAGCGTGGTGGACAGGTACGCACACAATATATGTTCGCATACGTGCATGCATACGCAAGGTATAAAGCAGCAGCGAATTGACTCTATGGAATAACCAAGGTGAAGTGTGTTTTTGTCTAGACTGATATAAATGTGTATGAATGCAGGAAGTAGCATTTACATACATTCTGACTTTATTATGTCCCACTTCTGAAAGCAAACCTATGCAGCTGAGTTACAGATGTTGCACATTTATGTAATATATTCTCTCTCTCTCTAAGACGTGCACACACACTCAGGCTGTGTCCAGCCCTATAACTAACACAGACAGTAGGAGACAGGATATTGCCCCGAGCCTCAGTCTGGCTCTGAAATATACATGAAGCACTTGAACTTTGTGTCAGTGCTGAAAAGAGCTCTAAAATAACCTCAGTCAACTGAACAGGTTGACTGTGGAGGTCCACGTTCTGTCACTATTCATTCCCACATGGTTGCAAATACATTTTTGAAATTTGAACCACAGTTGGAAATGTCTACACACCCAGGCTGACCAGCTCTGCGACGTCCTGATCTGAGCTAACCTGTGTAGCATATGTAGCTTTTTAAAACAGGACAAAAACAAGGGAAGTATTTCAGGAACAACAAAGAGGCCATTTGTGTTGTATTTCTCTCTCTTGTGTTTGTTGCGGTGAGATTCCTCTCTCATTCCTCGTCTCTGTGTTTTACCAGATGTGGAGCATTGCATGCTGGAGATCACCTGCTGTCCATAGATGGGACCTCTACAGAACACTGTACAGTCCTGGAGGCAACCCAGCTATTAGCAAGCACAACAGAACTGGTGAAATTAGAAATACTCCCCTCCCATCAAACAAGGCTAACTGGGAAACAGCACGACACAGGTGGGTGGACCAGTCGTGTGTATGTGGGTGGCATGGTGGTGAAGTGGTTAACCCCGGGAGGTAGAGCTGGTTAGAGCGGGCTGGGGGTTCGATACCCGTCATGTCGAAGTGTCCTTGAGCAAGACACTGAGTTTGCTTCCGATGGAGGCCAGCACATTGCACGGCAGCCCGTTGGTGTGTGAATGGGTGAATGAGACTAAAGCGCTTTGGGAACTGTGAAGGTTGAAAAGTAATATAGGTGAGATCATTTACCATTTATGTAAAAATCTGAAGTCTACCAATCAATATGTGACAACAACAAGTGCATTTATTGACAAAGGTTGGAAAAAAACACTTATTTCAGATTTTGACAAAGAGACAAATAAGGAGATATTTTTATTTTGTGTGAGCGTCTAAAACATCTCTGGTTTGTTCAAAGTGACCCCCAAATCCTTCTATATAAGATATAAGATTAATGCAGGATTCAGCAGCTGCTCAAACACTAAAACAACATGTAAGGGAACTTATTGCTACATGTACAATGGGAATATATGAGTTTGGCCTAAGATATTACATTGTGTGGTGTTTGAGTGAGTTTTGTTTTTTTCAGATTTCTTGCATCAGACAACTTGCCAGGCAAAAATATATATTTTTCTGTCTGTTGTGGTCTTCGATCCGCAGTGTGCTGATAATATACAAACTGTGTTGCTGGCCACAATCAAAAAATGCTAATTCATGCTGATCAATTTAAACAAAGGTGAACTATTACTGTACTCGTAAGACGGCTAGTAGTAAAGAACAAGACGTTAGTTATGATTGTATAGAATTATACATATTTAGATTCCTGAGCTTCTTGTCATCACACCTTCCTCGGCGGTCATTTTGGATAAACTGGTAGCCAGAATTAGGGTTTTGTTTGGATTTAGCCCCAATTAAGTCGCCCAACGCAAATTTAGCAGATCAGAGAGGAATAAAATTCCCCTCATTCCAGTGTCTTTCTTCCCGCCATCCTCTCTCGCAGAACAACGACTGAGGAACATTTGGCTGCGACAGCAACTTTGAGCTTAATTAGTTGAAGGAGTGTTTCTTCACCCGTAGCCAAGTGATGGCTTTTCATCTGCGGGAGAATTAGTGCCAGTGGATTTACAGGGGAAACGCTGATTCCAACGGCTGCTTTATTATCCCAGGTTAATGCTTCACAGCTGAGGGGTTTAAGTGTGACAAGTGAACACACACATATAATGGCACGTGTGCATAGAAACACGCAGGTTCACACACATGTAGAACCTGTGATAAAGCTGAAAAAGTCAGACAAACATGAATTCATTTTCCTGGTTGGTGGGAAAAATGTGTTTGTGTGTTCCTTAATGTTGCGTTTTCCTTTGACCTGATTAGAGTCTCATGAGAGAAAGGCAGGATTAAAAACCAGGCTGATAGACACAACATGGAGACACATTCTAGAAATTCTAGTCTGAAATAGACAAAACCTCAGTCTCAGTTCTTCTTTCTATAGAGTTTGCGTGGGGCGGGAGTTTCATCTCGGCATGAAAGCGGCAGGAAGAGAGAAAGTTGCAAAGAGAAGTGACGGATGAATGAGAAGTGAGTGACAGGGAGTGTAAAGGCAGGATGGTATTTAATTAAAGTCATTAAACCTCTCTTGCGTGCTGTCAGATGCTGCTTACAGCCTGACACCTCCTCCTCTCCTTCTCCTTCTCCTCTGCTCGTATTTTGTTTCATCTCCTTCCTCTTTTCTCTCCTCTATTCTTTTCTTCTCTTCTTGTCTTTCTTTCTCCATCTCCTCTTCTTCCCTCTCTGTACATCTCCTTCCCTCTTTTCTCATCTCGTCCCCTTTTATCTTCTCTAATCATCTTTTCACTTTTGTTTCTCTTCCCTCTTTTTTTCTACCTTTCTATTTTATCCTATTCTGATCTATGTTGAAGCTGCAGAAAACAATGAAGTTCATTTTAAGAAAGCACTAGAAGCTACACATGTTAACCGATCACACACACACACACACACACACACACACACACACACACACTCAAAAGGTCGGCATCTCATCTCGCATCTCCTTCATTTGTCTCTACGAAGCAAAATTCATTCTTTCCTTCTTCTAATCACGACTGTGTGACCGCCCTTGTGTGTATATGTGTGTATTTGTGTGTGTGTGTGTGTGTGTGTGTTGAACACAGCTCATTAGGATACTGATGGCCTTGCAGGAGACCTTGCGGCCAGCCTACCGCTGCTTTATTAATAGACACTCTGATTAAAGGTTTTGCATTTGTGTGTGTGTGTGTGTGTGTGTCACTGCAGTCTACATTATGTTGGTGAGTCTGAACAGTGTACACACACTTCACCTTGTGTGTGTTCTCTTATGTATGTAAGGTGTGTAAGTGAGCTAAGCGTGTATGCGCAGTGTCCTGCCTGTGTGCATCTATCTGTGTGACTGCAGCCATTTCCTGTCTGCAGATCTGTCTCTCCGGTGGGTTTCACTGCACGTAATGACTTTATTTTTTTTCTCAGGGAGGATTAGACAGGAAAATACAATACACTTATGCTCCTCAGACCTCCCGCCAACAAAATGGTTTAGATAAGATGACTCGCGTGTCGAGGAAACAAAAGCTCTGCTGGATGGATGTGGCAGCGCAGGCCAGCTTAGGATCAGCTTCAGAGTTGAGATAAGTGTGTGTAGTGAGGAATTACACATGAAGCTGTGTAGGTTGTCAGACTTGAGCCTTGATCGTATGCTGATGCCCCCAGTGGGAAGTTCCCCAGAAGAGGTTCTCCCCGACATCTGAGGAAAAGTGACTTTTAACAGATGGAACAGTCCGTCAGCATTTTTTAATCAGGTTTGCTTTTTGTAGCCACCGTGCTGCAGGTCTAATTAATTGACAACTGAATGAGATAATTCCATATGATATTCCAATGAATAACAGATTGCCAATGGTATTTATGTAAAATACTGGCAGGTGTTTGTTATATCTCTGCCCACATTATTCCTAGCTCCATGATAACTTTTTTTTGGGCGACTTCTGGTTATTCTTTTCACCGAACCGGCATCTGTAAGGTGTGTGGTATGCTGCGGGTGTCTTCCCTTGTCTTTGAGGAAATAAATGACGTTGGAACGCAGCCTGCCACACCTTAAATAATACGCTCATACCTCTGCGTTCTGCTACCGAGGGATTGGAGCACGACCTGAAGAAGTTGCCTCAGATAACGAACAGTATCCTATTTAGCTACTTTATTGATCGCGTTGCTGCCAACGGTGAAGCGCTGAACAGCTCTGAAAAGCTCTGAGGCAACCTAATGAACCATGTCTATCTCAAAGCAGATATTGTGCCAAGTCAGAGTCCCACATCACTTAGCTAATGCTAAGCTACCATAGTTTGTTACTGCTATCATCCCTCTCATCCCTCACTAGTAGAAAGCAGAGATATGATCACATTATTCCATTTAAAAGAAAAGTCGACATTCTAGGAAGTTAGCAGAGTTAGATGTGAAAATACACATACGTCTGTACAGTAAATATGAAGCTGATGTCAGGGAAACCGCCAGCCTAAGTCTGTCCAAAGGTAACGAAACGCAGCCACCTCTAAAGCTATCCTAACCCTAATTAACACATTATGATTAACACCGTTTCCACTGGTGTCTTGCTAAACCACTGATCAGCAGTTGGAGGCAGAAAGGCACAAAAAAAAGCACAGCAGCGTGGCAAGTATGAAGAAGACTGCAAGCTAGCAAACACGGATGTAAACGATTCAGAATTTTGAATATTTTTAGAAACTAGCTCTGCAAATGTTTTATGTTTTGTAGACCTCAAGGATTCACACGTTGTTCTGGTGAGAAACACTGAATAAGCATGAGAGCACCTTGAAAGTCAGCGTGAGCTTCTAGGGACGTTAACGGAAGTCAAAACGCTGTCCTCACAAGTAACAAAATGATTTGTGTGTGTTCCAGTGAAGGTTCAGAAGTCAGACCACCCCCACTCCTGGGACCCCTGTGTGAACTACTGTCACCCTCCAAACTCCACCCTCTGCAACACAAGCTCCACCCTCAACAAGTCGTGGACCGCCTCAAATAATAACACCATCAACAGCCTCGACTACTGCAAGTGTAAGAACAGAAACACGCTGTGATGAGACTGTTGGACTTTCTTTCTTTCTTCAAATCCCTTTTGGACATCATCTGTCTTTTCTCTCTCCTTTTTGCAGCTCTGGTATCTGCCAGTTTCTCTCCCGGCTCTACGACTACGTCAGGCCCCAGTAGCCAGAGCTCCAGTACCCTGCCCAGGCCTACAGTTCCCATGAGTCCACGTAACTCGCTGCTCAAACGAAGGCAGAGGAAGAAAGAGCACAAAAGCTCCTGTAAGCTCCATATGTCTGTCTGTCTGTCTGTACAGTGATATCAGTTTTTCTGAAGGGAAATTAATGATCAAAAAGTCAATCCCACGTGTGTACCTGTGTGTGTTTAGTGTCCCTGGCGTCCAGTTCGGTGGGTCCGGGCGGTCAGGTAGTTCATGTAGAGACCAGTGAGGTCGTCCTAACGGGCGACCCACTCAACGGCTTCGGTGTCCAGCTGCAGGGAGGAATATTTGCCACCGAAACATTGTCTGCTCCCCCACTTATCCGATTCATAGAGCCCGACAGCTCTGCAGAGAGGTGAGCACGTACACGTTCATGCATGAATAAACAGCGTATGACATCTTTATGTTCTTTACCAATGTGTCTGCTCTGTGATGTATCGCCTTCCCACACAAAAACAACACTACAAAGACACAAGGCTTGTATACAAAGGTAGACTGATACTTTAATTCTGGCACTACAACATCAGAAATCATTTCCTCAATAACAAACTGCCAGCTTTGTTTGTTCAAGATCAACCTCACAAGTAAATGTGTTCTGTGTGTATTATAATGAAAGATATATTCTATTATTTATTGGCATAAATAAGTTTGGGCAATAAAATACTGAGGTATGAAAAGTAAACAATTGTGAAAGTTTATAATTGAAGAGTTAAAACATTGATTGAATATTGAATTTTGTTTAATGTATTCTTGGGTAGCTTAAATTCAAAGTAAGCATCATATTTTATCAGGCTATTGTTTTTATTGTACATGTTGATCTGAAGAGTCAGATGCATCCTATAGTCTCAAAGTACAAAGACGACTGAAACTCAAAGCAGGTCTGAAACAATGTGTCCTCATTTGAGATTATTAAGATTATTAATAATACTATTATAAATGGTCTCACTTATTAAAATCATTTAACCTAAAATCACACTGTTGTACACTAGCTTGGAGGCTGTAGTGTACTACTTGGTACTACAGTGTAGTAACATGTAGTTGTGATTAAGCAAGTGCAGCTAAACGGCTGTGTGTGTGTGTGTGTGTGTGTGTGTGTGTGTGTGTGTGTGTGTGTGTGTGTGTGTGTGCAGACATATGCTGGCTTTAATGCTTTACTTAGCTGTCCTGTGTGTATTTGAATGTTAGTGTTTGTGTGTGTGGGTGTGTGTGAGACTGATGTTGGCGGTGTATTAACAGCTTGGCTCTGTGTGATGTGTGGGTGTATGAACATGTTTTAAGCATTTACTCTATGTACATGAATGTAGGTGGGCCTTTCCAAAGTATGTTTGTGTTCACGATCCTCTGTGTGTTTGCTTCTTCTTTTGTTGCTCTTTAATTCATGCATATGTGTTCACTGATGAACTCACTGAAGCCTCTCTGTATGAATTCTCAATTGTGTCTGCATTGTGTGTGTGTGTGTGTGTGTGTGTATGTGTGTGTCTGCTGATTGATGTCCCATCGTATTAACAGCTTCTCTAAGTGCTGGGTGTGTTTCTGCACCCCGAGGCCACCCTCCCTTCTCCATTAGCGCCCACGCTAACAACACTAATTAGCTAGCTTCCCCTCGCCCATGCCGGAGGAATCGATAAGTAGCTTCCTTCGCGCTTGACAGGGTGAATCCAAATAAATCCCTTAACACTACCCTGAATTACACTTAACCACGATTTATAGTGTTTAAAACCATAAGTTTTGTAACGCGGTGACCAGAGAAGACATCCTCTTTTAAGGTTTCAACCTGCAATTATCCTGCAGGAAGTTTTTCTATAAATGTTATGTTGTAAAATTTTAAACATTTTTTAACCAAGGTAGTAAAACATAACCAGTAATCAAAGCAATGCATTATATACAGTATGCTGCTAGTTACATTTAGCACTGCACAAACTGAAGATCAAGGCTGGATAATGGATTATATATAAAACAACTCACAAGAACCCTATCGAACGTAAACCCTCTGCAAGATGAAGAAGAAACAAAAAGATGGAATAAAGAGCAAAGATGAAAGAATACGAGATAGAAGAGAGAGGAACCCTGAAACTGAGTTTGTTCTTCAAACTCTAAAGAAAGAAAGAACAAAAGAAACAGAGAAACAGAGGAAAGAAGTGGAGGGAGATATCAACTGGTAATTCCTGAACAAAAAATGGGAAAGTGAGATAGTCTTGGTGTGTGTGTGTGTGTGTGTGTGTGTGTGTGTGTGTGTGTGTGTGTGTGTGCCCTGCAAATCCAAAGGGCAGTAACTGCATGATGGAGAGTTTAAGTGAGACAAATCGCTTCATCTTCATTTTCTCCTGTCAGAAGTCTCCTTGGTCCAAACTACGTAATCATTTCAATTCAATTCAATTCAATTCAGTTTTATTTATATAGCGCCAAATCACAACAAAAGTCGTCTCGTGACACTTTACAAATAGAGCAGGTCTAGACCGACTCTTTATAATGTCATTACAGAGACCCAACAGTTCCCACCATGAGCACTTTGGCCACAGTGGCGAGGAAAAAACTTCCTTTCATAGCATTTAATTTGGCTGTTATTGTAGTTCAGTGCACTAATTCTAAACCACAGTCATGACCTTTGACCCACAAGATGTTCACAGACAAAATAATGTTGCTGCAGTCAGAATCACATTTTCCCCAGTAATTCATTACTGCAGTGAGGGCTCTCTGTAGCATGTGGTTCCACCATGCTATAAAAAGAAGAACCCGTTGTGTTCCTGGTGATTCTAAGCTTATTCATAGAGGCCAGTTAGCAGCAGAGGGTTGTGGGTTTGTCACTCGTAGTGCCTTGTATAGCTGGAGTGTCTTGAAATGCAGTCAAATATCCAAATAACATATGAGGGACTTTGCTTCCAAAATAGCTTGAAACTCCTTCGCAGTTTACCTCTATTTTGCCATGGAAGGGTATTTACATAATTCATTACTTTAATAGTCAGCGCTAATGTGCTTTACTGTCATTCCAGCACTGATTTATGTAGTGAGGAGCCAGGTTTGGGGGTTTCTAAATGGTGGATGTTTTGGAAACAGAAATCTTTAATATCCAAACAAACAGCTAAAAAAAAAGCTAAAAATAATGTGGTATGTAACACAGCAGTGAGTCTGCAGCTCCTTCTGGTGTCATCTGTCTATGTAACATGAATTAAAGGAAAATACATCACAGGTAGGGGGGCTGTTGACGATTAGTACGCCTACATGCTTGAGTTTTTCTTTCCCCTTCGGGAGCATTTTAACCCATCCTGTCTAAATAGGCAATAGGCTACATGACCTAAATGACAGGGTGCGTAAACATGATGTTGATTGTACACACACAAGAAAGAAGCTGATGTTAGTGTCTGCATGTTTTTTGGAAACCTTTATGGGTCATTCAGACTGAAAGAACTGAAGAACCTCAGAGGGTTCCAGTACTACAAAACTAAACTTCTACCACTGAAAAAGCCTACGGTGTTTTTCAAAAATCTTCAGAACTTTGATCAGTTTGTGGCCTAAAATTTGCGTTCATCTGAGATCTTTCTTTGAACACAACCTCATACTCTGCCTATGGAGTGCCATACTGAAAGCAGAACTCCCGGGTTCTGTTCCAGATGTAAGAAGATGGATAAAGGAAAACAACAACTGGTAAAACAACATGGGAGCTGCAGGGATTTGTGGGGTTCAGGCCTCAAAGCACTGAAAGTGTAAGATACAGTGATAACTAGAGAGTAAATATCCATCGTTCTGACATCACCATGGTAACTCCTGTTGTAGGTGTGGCCTGCTGCAGGTCGGAGACCGCCTCCTGTCAATCAATGGAATCCCCACAGAAGATGGAACACTGGAGGAGGCCAATCAGCTTCTCCGAGATGCAGCGCTGACCAATAAGGTCACGTTGGAGATAGAATTCGACGTAGCAGGTTTGTGATTTCTGTCTCTCGTATCATTACACCACGATGTATTACTTCTCCGCCTGATTACTCTCTATTGTGACAGTGGGACTTTATTATAGCTCATGTCAACTATTGGATTTTGTAAATTGTGTCAGACACCTGTTCTTTGCTCATCTATGAGCATTTTCAAAAAGGTTTTTAGTGTATAATGAAAGAGAACAGGGCAACTGTTATATGCTGTACATTCTTTGTTAGCGAGCATTTAGCAGTTTTGTTTGAGAGTGTTCAAATAGACACATTTGCACAGACGGGATGAACCGGTCAAACTCAGCTGCAGAGAGCTTTTGTCTCAGTGCAGGCAGGGGTGGACAGAATAATTACAGCTCTTCGCTGCAGGGCATGGCCCCATCTACATGCTTTTAACCCCATGAAAATGTAACTACCACACAGACACCCTACGGGTTCAAAGCTGCGCATTACCCTCCTCAGTCCTGATTTCTATGTTGAAGAAAAGTCACTTCCAATGCCACTTGCATTCTGAAATAAATTGCTGAGCTCACGGGTAAAGTTTTAATCATCCAAGTTTGGATGTCATCTTAAAATTGATTTTTGTTGTTAATTTGTTTTGAAGTGAATCTGCTGATTGCTAACATGTAATGTTTTTTTTATGATAAAGGAGCAGTCTGCTGTTTTTCTTTACTTTCTAACAGAGAAGATTTGTCTTGACAGGATGAGGCGTAGGGTTTGTAGTTTAGAAAACAATATACATCCATCCTTTAAATGGAACTGTTTTACACCAAGAGATTAAAAACATTTCAGTCATGGAAGTGTCTCTCATGGTACACTTAAACACACACACTTCTCGTTTTATCTCTTCAATAAAACATTCTGGTAAACTGTTTACTTCGAGTCACAGAGTTTTAGAACAGTTTACTGAAACAACAAACATTAACTGTGAAGTTATCGAAACAGAACTTCCATAAAATCAATACATCAACACAAATTCCTATGTGTTGTCTCTACCTGTTATCGTTTGTTTTGCGCAAACTATTGAAATCAAATGTTTTCCCTTGAGATCGCACTATGAGAGATTTTATTTGACTTGGTTTGAGATGCTCAGTATCAAATAATGTTTCCACTGTTCTGGTGTTGCCTTTCATAATGTTGCATCATTTAGTTTAGTTAATATAGCCAGTAAATGAATTGTGAAATTAGCATTTATCCTATAAACAGAGAGAAATTAGAATGATTTCTTACCATTAAAGTTGATGCAGCCAATTCCCAAAGTGTAATATTTAATTAATTTTACTCTTGAAGCCTTTCAAAATAAGTTAAGCAGCTCTGAATGAAATATACTTATCGTCCAGTCCTTGTAGCTGTCAGGCACAACACTGTTCAAGAAATTAAATCACTTACACACACACACACACACACACAGGAAATGTGACTGATAGGCAGCTAATGGAACAAAATGTTCATTGCCAAATTTTTGACATTGTTGTTGAGATTAGCTGAGTCTTTTCTCGCTCAGCTCTCAAGGACAGAAATGAAACTTGACTATCATGTTTGCAGTCACAGTCACAGAAGTACGATGGCTTACTGACTCACGTTTCCACCGTCGTCTTCCAACAACTCACCTCTCTGGTCTTCTGGTTAAACAAAAAGGATCTTACTCTCTAACAAAAAGGTCTATCTCTGTAGGGATCCTCTCCATAATTGCCCCCAAGAATTACGTTGCAGCCATTGCAGCCCGTTTGCAGGCTGAGGTGATCTACTGGACCAATTCCATAACTTTTTGTACCTATTAGTCATTTAGACCACAAAATATGTCAAAATTGGGCCCAGATTTTAAAATACCACAACTTGCACTCATCATGTTTATGCCTGGATGTAGAGTTGTTTTACTGGTGGAATTAGTATTATGACTCATGCAGGCAAACTGTGAGGATTTGAAGTCGCTGTTTGCCCCGAAGAAGAGCAATTCAGAGGAGATAAGAGCCAGAGCTAAATGTCTTGTAATTACAAATGTTAAGCGGGATGAAAATAATTATTTGTTGCTTTTTGTTTTTTTTATAGTAATGGCTTTTCTGCATGTGTTTAACACTGTGTGTGTCTGTGTGTTGGTATTACAGAGTCAGTGGTGCCTAGTAGTGGTACTTTCCACGTCAAACTGCCGAAGAAAAGAGGAGTGGAGCTGGGGCTCACCATCAGTGGTAGGAGCACACACCAAACATTGTTCACATGATCTATTTTTTGTTTTGAAAGGCCGGTGGCAGAATGTTTAAATGTCATGAGACCGCCCTGTGCTTTTTCAAAAACGCACACACACACACACAATCATACACATATTTCTCTGGGTAGCTGTAGCCTGCAGGAAAGCTTAGCTATAAACATCAATGGTGTTTATAAAATGGTATAGATACCAGGCCACACACTCAGTCTGTGTTTCATTCTGATCATGACACCAATCACAAGCCACTGGCCCTAAACTGTAAGGCCAAAAGTATGAGGAAAGACAGTCTTCTCCGTTCATGGTTTGGTCTTGGCCACAATGATACTTCTCAACAGTACTGTTCGTCCAACTTTGTGGCAACAGTTTGGGGAAGACCCTGTTTTACATGACAATGGCCCCCTGTGTGAAGCCAGGTCCATGAAGAAATAGTTTTCCCAGTTTGGAGTGGAAGATCTTGTCTGGCCTGCACAGAACCCTGACCTCAACCCCACCAGGAGTCGGGCCTTATCGCCCAGCATCAGTGCCCTCAAGCTAAATGGGAGAAGAGTGGAGGCTGTTATAGCGGCTGAATGTTCAGGTGTCCATATACTTGTGGCCTTATAGTGTTTACAACCATGGGGCATGTAACATTTTGTAAAATGTAAAGCTTTTTTGCAGTTACCAAAATGCCAAGTACAGTGTATTTTAAACATAGTGGATCCAAATCCTGTTGTTGTTTTCCCAGTAAAGAACTTTATTGTGATGATTGATGACATCATCAATCACATACGTCACTGTAAAGCTTTAGTGCTGCTGTCCAGAAAGTGATTAACACACTCTCACTTCAGTCAGAATGGCTTGCATTCAGTGTTTATTTACTGTTAGTCTGGAGTGTGTGTATACTTGAGCGTGCCAATATATACTGCAATACTTCAAGTGGCATGAGCTCAGTGGCAGCTAGACTGCTGAACCTGGCACATTTTTAAATATTTGGAGTAAAGACATATGAATACATCAGTACGTATTACAAAGACTGAGAAGCACTTCTATGAACAGAAAATTGTTCAACAGAATCCTCAGACTGGCTGAGATAATATGAAAGTGTTTCCATTTAATGTCACTGAGTTAATTACCAGCATAAACGTGTTAAACTATAAGAATGTGAGACTGGAGGTTGCTCAGGAAGGTTGTAACGTCCCTGGTAAAATAAGGGCTTTTGTGTAATTGTCAAAGTAAAAGGTCATCCCCAAAAAATTCAATATCAATGTATAAATAGAGAAAACTCCACATAGGCCCCTGATGTGCAGATAGTTGTTGTATACATCAAAATGAAAATGACATTGGTGGATAAGAGTTGATCCGTGTCTGACAGTTTTCAGTTTTACTTTCTAATACAGCTGTATGAATAACAGTAATTAATAATAATAGGCTGTGCTGTGTGCAGTCTCTGAGGCCGGAAACGGTACAATGACGCCATCTGCTGAATAGAAGTGTTCATAGCTGAAAGTGAAAGGTTTTTTTTCTGATAAGAGCACTAGAGAAATTTAATATGAGATATTAGAATTTATTTTTCATTGCTATCAAAACAGCTGACAGCAATATTGTATATACCTACTTATTTTGTTGTTGTTGCTGCTGCTGCTTAGTGTGATGTCATCTCCCTCCACAGCCAGTAAGAAGATAGGAGAGCCCCTCATCATTTCTGACATCAAGAAGGGCAGCATGGCCCACAGGTATCTAACACAGTGTATTCTATTGTGTTCTTCTGTAGGTCTAACGCATGTGTTTTTCTCATGTCCCAAATCATCTCTGAATCTCATCATTTCTGAAGAATATGTCGTACACTATACCCCTAATTACAAGTGCGACCTCAGTGAGATCTTCATCTTGTAGTTCAGGTTCCACTCTGTTAAGTACAGTGTGACGCTGTAGTACAACAGTGACAGAACTGATGGTATCTGGTTCAGTCTTTGTGTCGCTGTCTCTCTCTTTCTCTCCTTCAGAACAGGAACACTGGAGCCTGGTGATAAGCTGTTGGCCATCGACAACATCAGGCTGGAGAATTGTTCCAGGGACGATGCAGAGCAGATCCTGCAGCAGTGCGAGGAACTGGTCAAACTAAAGATACGCAAAGACGAGGACAACTCAGGTATATGTGTGCATGTGCATGTGGTACGGTTGTGTCTGTGGTGGTTCAGTAAACACGGTGACCATAATGTGAGGGGTGGATCATTGCGTTGCACAAACGTCTTTCTGTTTGAAACAAATTTTCAGATTTGTTTTATTTGATTAAATGTTCATCAGTTTATGGAGAAGCACTAACAGTGTTTGACCACGAGGTGGTGCTGTTGTCCACAAGTCATGGACTGCTGCTGCAGCTTTATAATGGCCATCTAAGATACTGTAAGGTGCATCTTTGTTGATCCCAGTGGGGAAATAGAAACTACTGGGAAATTTACTAATTAAATCGAGCGATTATACAACAACACATTAAGTACAAATAGAGAAAGATTTAGGATACAGTAAGAAAATGTGTAGAAAAAGGGTATCCTGCCTGTCTAGTGGTCCAATGTGTGCACCGTGAACAACATGTAGCAGCCTTGATTTCTAAGGACCCGTGTGCTTGGCCACTTGTAACTGATTTTACGGCCACCATCTTGGTTTGTGGGAGTTAATTGTGTTTAATGTGTTTTGATGTGATGTAAAATAAAACACACAAACGCAGGGAGGGATTGCGTGATCATGCTACATTTTGACTCAGAGGGTATGATCACATGCACAAACACACACACACACACACACACACACACACACAGGGAGTAACATGCAGAGATTATGTGTTCATGCTACATGATGACAAGGCAATCTTCTCCCTTGTTACCATGGAAACTGTGTCTTCCTCACCAATGTTGTCTTGAGGAGAGTTTTGACCTACTTCTGGAATGAAACATGTTTGTGTGTGAGTGTGTGTTTGCGCATTTCAAATGAACAAGTGATGTGATGCAGTATCACCGACTGAACTGAAGTATTTCAGTGTGTGTGTGTGTGTGTGTGTGTGTCAGGTAAGCAACATACGTCAGGCAGTATCATCTACTCCTTGGAACTGAAACATTAGAACAACACCTGTGTGTGTGTGTGTGTGTGTGTGTGTGCGTGTGTGTGTGTTTGTGTGTGTGTGTGTGTGTGTGTGTGCGTGTGCGTGTATCAGATGAGCAGGAGACGTCAGGCAGCATCATCTACACAGTGGAGCTGAAGCGGTACGGAGGCCCTCTGGGTATCACCATCTCAGGCACCGAGGAGCCTTTTGACCCCATCACTATATCCGGCCTAACCAAGAGAGGCCTGGCCGAGAGGTACATGCTCGCACACACACACACACACACACACACACACACACACACACACACGCACGCACGCTTGTCTTTTCATGGAAAACTGGTTGTGAAGCTGAGTTGTGGAGCATTAGAAAAGGCTCTGCAGCTGGAGATCTTTTGGATTGTTCTGCTTTCAGCGTAACAGCATACAAATATGGTTAAACATAAAATTGAAGACTAAACTACAACTAAAATGAGTAAAAGTGCTACTATAAGCTGTTAAGATGTTTTCACCAGCTGCATAAAAAGAAGTAAACAATCTCTTCTTTAAATTGAATCCCACATTCAGTACGGTTAAATTTGACCTGGTGCTTCTTAAAAGTCCCCTGTGAAGTTCTATGTAGCACTATGGAGCAATGTTTTTATTAGTGGCCACAAGAACACGGGGGTGATATGATACACATTGCCAGGGGTTTCACGCTGCTTCTTTACGCAGTAATGAAGAAATGTAGAAACGTGGCAACAAACATGTCAAATGTTAGAAAGAAGAAGTTTTATAAGGAAGGAAATGTACTAAACATGTTTGTCAGGGACAAACACTGTATTTTGGTGAGTAACACTGAATGTAAACATAACTTTTGTTTGTTTCCAAGGAAACTCTACAGGGCACCTTTACAGAAATAATGTAGATATGAGTGGATCTCCTGGTTTATGAGTAAAAACTCAAGGTAATCTGTCACAATGTCAACAGTTAAATAAGTGGCAGTAAAACAGTTCTGCATCCACCGATAAAGAACATCCAAAAACACAATTTGTGCACCATCATCGTGGTGATGAACCAGCATGAGTCTTCATTCAGTGACAGTCTGAGCCTGCACAACATCCTACACAACATGAAACAACTCACCTGCAGCTCCACCGTGGCGTGACGAGTGATATCATGTGGGTGTACGCTTTGTTCTTTGTGGGGCAGGTGAGCTCATTCTGCCAAACTACACCCCTTCTTCTGGCAGTAAATTCTGTAGAAACACTTCGTCCCATCGCACCAACCTGGTGCTACTACGTAGATTTGTACATTTTTCTGAAGCATTTGAGGCATGGCACATAAAGGTTTTGTATAAATGTCTGTAGTCAGCATAAAACATATAATTGAATCTTGACTGTTTCAACATTTTATTTTTAGATAAGTGGTTTGTGAATTTAACAGTGGACACTGGTCATCTTTTTCGGGACACAGCTTTGCGTCTATGGAAATTTGTGTTGGATGTAATCCCACCTTTCCACAGTACCGTGTTTCACTGTGTCTCATTAGGTGGTGGACGGATCTATTCACATCTCTTTTCTTGTGCTGAATTCTGTGAATTATGTCTCCGAGGCTTTTTGGTAAACTATGTTCCTATACTTAATTGTGTATATACTGATTAGTTCAATCTGGGAAAGCACGTCTAGGCGGTCGACTAGGGCACCACCTACTGGAGGGATGCCAGCGACGTTTTTGTTATTAATTTCAGACATCTTTTTAAAAAACGTCTGTTCCACTCATGCCGTGCTTGCATTGCATTGTTAAATAAACCCAGTGGTTGCTCTGTAATACACGCCTGAGAGGAGTCATATCCTGATATATGATCAAAAGCGGAATAAGACTTATAACCGACATGTGAGTGAGTCACGCAGTTGACAGTAAGAAACAGCCCTGACGGTGAGAGCAGCCTCTCCATCCGTGATCAGGATAACTGTTATCCTCTTTGGTGGCAAAGGTCATGACTGTAGATCCGGGGTCATGACCTTTTGTCCCTTGAGAGCAGTAGCTCGTTTGGAAACAACATAGAAAGATGGTCAATCCCATTCAAACCACAGCTTTGTCTGGAATGGAGTAATTTCTGTCTTGTGTGCTCAAAATCAATCAAATCGTTCAGGTGTTATCATGGCAACACATGCAGGAACTTAAACCCAGCTGATTCAGATGAAGGAACCAACCTCCGTTGCCTTATTTAGTCCTCCCTATCAGTGAGGTAAAAGCCTTATTAGGAGAAATAATAGAAGACTCCTTGGGCAATAAATAGAGGGTTTCCCCACCAGCAGCTGAGTGTGCAGCAGGTGCCATGTGACACGGAGTGATGACAGATGAGATAATGAGAAACATGATGCGGTGGAGAGATGGGATAGCAGCTAGAGTCCACAGCAACCAGACTGAACAGAAGATGACATAATGGTTTTCCTGAGTCATAATCATCCACTGGTGAATTCAGTTTATATCCAGTCCACCACACAACACTTATTTCACAGTAACATGTCAGCTTTTATAACCAGCTCACGTGTTATTCCACCGAAACACACCCAGGGAGGCAGCTCACCGCTTAGCCTGCCACACACTTCCACACACACACACACACACACACACACACACACACACACACACTCCGTGACCCCATTTCTTGGAGTCTGTGATGTAATTGTTCTATTTCCTGTCCTAAACTGTTGTCGATAAAGCACTTTGCCTTAGATCTGTCGGCTAAAAGCGGCCTATAAATAAATCTGGCTCAGCTTGACACAGAAGAAAGTGCAGGAATACAGATGATTTCAACAACACTGCATCTGTGTGGCTCGTGGAAAATGTTCACACCGACCCAGTTTCTCTTTGAGCCATTTGAGTGTTTTGATTCTGGTAAATCAGCTCAGGTGAATAGAAACTGAAGATATGTAATCCAGAAAACCTTCTCTCTCAGAAACACACACTTAAGTAAATATATTCAAAGCGTGTCCATGGGATATATATGAGTGTGTGTATATGTATGTGTAAACAATATCTCTACCACAATAAGACACAAGATAAAGGACTTTTTTACCAGCTTTAATACAGCGGGCAGTGATAGAGGGATTAAATAGAGTTATTCACTCCAGAGTCACCTTGTTGTAACCTGTGACTTGTCATGTAGTTGTTTACATGAAATTTTGTTTAAGCAGTATTCATTTTAAATTAAATTCCTGAACCCAAATCTGATCCATAAACAATGACAGGATCACTGCGGCGCTGAAGCCTAATGTTTCAGCATCTAGTTTGTATCCAATACTGTGCCCTACAAATTAGATTTGTAAACAGCTTATTTGCACTCGCAAATGTGTTTTGGAAGAAATAAAATAAGGTCAGGGATATTGAAAAACGTTTTTGAGAATCTGGCTTTTCACTTCACAGAAGAGTCACTTCACATAAATTACAAAAAGCACAAAAAGCACCAAATTTGCTGGATAAAGATGTACTATTGATGCCATTTTGTCCATTTAGAGCAGATATAAACTGTGAGTAATCAAGTTAATTATCTTAACCTCATGTCTCATAGTATATTATAAGTGTGTGCACAGTACTGAATTGTACATTACTTCTGTGCCTTTGTATGTGCCCTCTTACCTGTGTGTGTGTGTGTGTGTGTGTGTGTGTGTGTGTGTGTGTGTGCGTGCGCATGAATGTGTACGTTTTCATGTGTGTCCAGGACAGGGGCTATTCACGTAGGTGACCGGATCCTGGCTATCAACAGCGTCAGTTTAAAAGGCAAGCCGCTGAGTGAAGCGATCCACCTGCTGCAGATGGCTGGAGAGACGGTCACCCTCAAGATAAAAAAACAGCTGGACAGTAAGTATGAAAACTATTATTATCAGTATTTTGAGGAACAATTCTGTTTATGTTTTTAAATTCTGTGTTCTCTGTGCCTTACCTACTTCCTACCTTAACTCAGTGTTTTTGAAGTCAGCCCTTGTACACACTCTTGAACCTGACATATTCTTTAAGAGAGATTTAATAAGTTGGAGACAATCAACCTTGTCTTAGGCTTATTATTTGATGATCATTTTATTGGAGGAATCAAATTTTCTAAATGTTTTCTCTCCAAGATGTAGAGGAGAGGAAGGCAGCAGAGGCAGAGGACACAACAGAGAATGAGCTCAGTGACCCTGAGGAGGATGATTTGACGGACAGCCAACAGACCAATAAGCTGTCAGAGCTTTACTCCACAACCATACCCAGCGTCGACTCTGCCATGGAGTCATGGGATGGCTCAGGGATGGACGCTGGCTATGGCAGCCAGGGTAAACTTTGGATTAACACACGTAGATGATGAAAGGCCAGCATGGCCAAAACCTGCAAAACATATTTAGAGTAACTCTATAGTTAGTTAAAAGTTTGATGGAACATAATTCATGCCAGCTCTTGTAGTTTCTAATGTAGCAAAGAAAAATCTCAAATCCAAATGGTTCTTTTTATAATTTGAAATGCGGCAATCTGTAAACGAGCACTTTATCTAGTTCCTTCGCTCCTCCTGCAGGCACATACAGCCACCAGGCAGCTGGTATCGCCCTCCACCCCCATGAGTGGCGTAGTGCCAAGCAGCAGCGCAGCACCACACCTCCTCCTGGACGCCGGAAGAACTACCCTTTCAGTGATGGAGGCTTCAGTGAGGATGACTGGGACAAACCACCTGGGTAGGACTGAATTTATTTTATCTTTTTAATTACAAATCATGCATCTTTTATATTTTTGCTGACCATTTTTCTATGCATGCTATACAATTTTACATAATTTTGTTCAACCCCAGTAGCCATTTTTGTACTGTATGAAAATCTTATAATGCAGACTTCATTTGTCTAATCCATCACACTGAACACCAAGCCTTCACTGATGTTAGCAGATTTTAGTCTGTGCACTGATTTATCTCATAAAGATAACGTATTTATGTTCATTGTAATGATTACACAACTCAAACAACAGACAAAGAGTCTGTTACTATGTTTTTGTACCTCGCAGGAATGAATGGAAACCAGTGCATGCCTGGAACACTGTAGCATGGTTTTCTCAATGGTTAGCTGTGATCTAAAGATTATGTGATTTGTAGAAAATGCGCTACAACATACAAAACCACTGGTATGATCCTTAAAAGACACATTTTGATTTAAATGGCTAAATGGACTGAATGCAATGATTCAGTCATTTTCATGATGTTAAACTGATAAATTGTTCTACATTTTTGTGAAATACTAGCTGCTCAGATAGCAAAACTCCTGGACAACGTATTAACATTATATTTAATTTAAGTTGGTTGCATTCATATTGAATACAGGTCCATCGCTGTCCTGTCACACTACATAAGTTCAGAGCCCAAGTTGATGTCTTCAAAT
>NW_027261255.1:0-27500 GCF_043641665.1 Enoplosus armatus | reverse complement strand
TAACCCTAACCCTAACCCCTAACCCTAACCCTAACCCTAACCCTAACCCTAACCCTAACCCTAACCCTAACCCTAACCCTAACCCTAACCCTAACCCTAACCCTAACCCTAACCCTAACCCTAACCCTAACCCTAACCCTAACCCTAACCCTAACCCTAACCCTAACCCTAACCCTAACCCTAACCCTAACCCTAACCCTAACCCTAACCCAAAAAGTAAGTGAGCCCAGGCTCACTTTGGGTAAAACCCCCTAATCCTAACCCTAACCCTAACCCTTGGGTAAAACCCCCTAATCCTAACCCTAACCCTAACCCTAACCCCCTAACCCTAACCCAACAACCAACCACCAACCCAAACACCAACCCAAACACTAACCCTCACCTCTCCTCTATCCTTACCCTAACCAACACAGGGGGAGGCAAGCTCAAGGTTGGGCTTAGGCAACACATCTCACACTGGTTAAGGTCAGGGAAAGGGGCCAGGCTAGTGCGTCGTCACCTACCAATCCACCAAAATGCTCAAAAGTACAGTCAAATCAAATCCACTCCAAATTGCCTGAAACGTGCTCCTAACCACTTTCTGGGAACACCATTTAGTTAGGCATTTTTCACCTCCCTCCACACTTAGGCATTTTTCGCTTGAATTTCACTCCATTCATTCTCTATGGAGAATAGCACACACTTGTATCTCCGGACAGGAACGTCCTACAGACTCGTGGCTGCTACCGTTGGAACGGCAATAGTCCATATATGCTAGACGAATGAGGGTTGCAAGTCTCTAGCACCTTCCCTTCAAAAGTTAGCAAACAAAAACCACTCGGCCAATCACAATCAATCACAAAACACACTTTGGCCAATATCTCCCGAACCGAACCTCGTACACTCTCCAAACCACCTTCCGTATACACTAATTACACCACGCTGAACACGTAGGAAGTGTCCCCAGCTCTCTACGACCTTCCCAAGCTGAGATACACAAAATCATGACCAAAGGAAGTGACGTATCTCCGCAACGGAAGCTCGTACAGACTCGGGGGTGCTACCGTTGGAAAGGCCGGCCCACTATTTCAATTCAAGGACCTTGGTTTCAAGTCTCTACGACCTTCCGTTCAAAAGTTATTCACCAAAAAGTAAGTGAGCCCAGGCTCACTTTGGGTAAAACCCCCTAATCCTAACCCTAACCCTAACCCTAACCCCTAACCCTAACCCCCTAACCCTAACCCTAACCCCTAACCCTAACCCTAACCCTAACCCTAACCCTAACCCTAACCCTAACCCAACCAACCACCAACCCAAACACCAACCCAAACACTAACCCTCACCTCTCCTCTATCCTTACCCTAACCAACACAGGGGGAGGCAAGCTCAAGGTTGGGCTTAGGCAACACATCTCACACTGGTTAAGGTCAGGGAAAGGGGCCAGGCTAGTGCGTCGTCACCTACCAATCCACCAAAATGCTCAAAAGTACAGTCAAATCAAATCCACTCCAAATTGCCTGAAACGTGCTCCTAACCACTTTCTGGGAACACCATTTAGTTAGGCATTTTTCACCTCCCTCCACACTTAGACAATTTTCGCTTGACTTTCACTCCATTCATTCTCTATGGAGAATAGCACACACTTGTATCTCCGGACAGGAACGTCCTACAGACTCGTGGCTGCTACCGTTGGAACGGCAATAGTCCATATATGCTAGACGAATGAGGGTTGCAAGTCTCTAGCACCTTCCCTTCAAAAGTTATTCAACAAAAACCACTCGGCCAATCACAATCAATCACAAAACACACTTTGGCCAATATCTCCCGAACCGAACCTCGTACACTCTCCAAACCACCTTCCGTATACACTAATTACACCACGCTGAACACGTAGGAAGTGTCCCCAGCTCTCTACGACCTTCCCAAGCTGAGATACACAAAATCATGACCAAAGGAAGTGACGTATCTCCGCAACGGAAGCTCGTACACACTCGGGGGTGCTACCGTTGGAAAGGCCGGCCCACTATTTCAATTCAAGGACCTTGGTTTCAAGTCTCTACGACCTTCCGTTCAAAAGTTATTCACCAAAAAGTAAGTGAGCCCAGGCTCACTTTGGGTAAAACCCCCTAATCCTAACCCCTAACCCTAACCCCTAACCCTAACCCTAACCCTAACCCCCCTCACTTTGGGTAAAACCCCCTAATCCTAACCCTACACCAACCCAAACACTAACCCTCACCTCTCCTCTATCCTTACCCTAACCAACACAGGGGGAGGCAAGCTCAAGGTTGGGCTTAGGCAACACATCTCACACTGGTTAAGGTCAGGGAAAGGGGCCAGGCTAGTGCGTCGTCACCTACCAATCCACCAAAATGCTCAAAAGTACAGTCAAATCAAATCCACTCCAAATTGCCTGAAACGTGCTCCTAACCACTTTCTGGGAACACCATTTAGTTAGGCATTTTTCACCTCCCTCCACACTTAGAGAATTTTCGCTACAAAATTCACTCCATTCATTCTCTATGGAGAATAGCACACACTTGTATCTCCGGACAGGAACGTCCTACAGACTCGTGGCTGCTACCGTTGGAACGGCAATAGTCCATATATGCTAGACGAATGAGGGTTGCAAGTCTCTAGCACCTTCCCTTCAAAAGTTAGCAAACAAAAACCACTCGGCCAATCACAATCAATCACAAAACACACTTTGGCGAATATCTCCCGAACCGAACCTCGTACACTCTCCAAACCACCTTCCGTATACACTAATTACACCACGCTGAACACGTAGGAAGTGTCCCCAGCTCTCTACGACCTTCCCAAGCTGAGATACACAAAATCATGACCAAAGGAAGTGACGTATCTCCGCAACGGAAGCTCGTACACACTCGGGGGTGCTACCGTTGGAAAGGCCGGCCCACTATTTCAATTCAAGGACCTTGGTTTCAAGTCTCTACGACCTTCCGTTCAAAAGTTATTCACCAAAAAGTAAGTGAGCCCAGGCTCACTTTGGGTAAAACCCCCTAATCCTAACCCTAACCCTAACCCTAACCCTAACCCTAACCCTAACCCTAACCCTAACCCTAACCCCTAACCCTAACCCTAACCCTAACCCTAACCCTAACCCCTAACCCTAACCCTAACCCTAACCCTAACCCTAACCCAAACACCAACCCAAACACTAACCCTCACCTCTCCTCTATCCTTACCCTAACCAACACAGGGGGAGGCAAGCTCAAGGTTGGGCTTAGGCAACACATCTCACACTGGTTAAGGTCAGGGAAAGGGGCCAGGCTAGTGCGTCGTCACCTACCAATCCACCAAAATGCTCAAAAGTACAGTCAAATCAAATCCACTCCAAATTGCCTGAAACGTGCTCCTAACCACTTTCTGGGAACACCATTTAGTTAGGCATTTTTCACCTCCCTCCACACTTAGACAATTTTCGCTTGACTTTCACTCCATTCATTCTCTATGGAGAATATCACACACTTGTATCTCCGGACAGGAACGTCCTACAGACTCGTGGCTGCTACCGTTGGAACGGCAATAGTCCATATATGCTAGACGAATGAGGGTTGCAAGTCTCTAGCACCTTCCCTTCAAAAGTTATGGCCACTTAAACACTCGGCCAATCACAATCAATCACAAAACACACTTTGGCGAATATCTCCCGAACCGAACCTCGTACACTCTCCAAACCACCTTCCGTATACACTAATTACACCACGCTGAACACGTAGGAAGTGTCCCCAGCTCTCTACGACCTTCCCAAGCTGAGATACACAAAATCATGACCAAAGGAAGTGACGTATCTCCGCAACGGAAGCTCGTACAGACTCGGGGGTGCTACCGTTGGAAAGGCCGGCCCACTATTTCAATTCAAGGACCTTGGTTTCAAGTCTCTACGACCTTCCGTTCAAAAGTTATTCACCAAAAAGTAAGTGAGCCCAGGCTCACTTTGGGTAAAACCCCCTAATCCTAACCCTAACCCTAGTTATTCACCAAAAAGTAAGTGAGCCCAGGCTCACTTTGGGTAAAACCCCCTAATCCTAACCCTAACCCTAACCCTTGGGTAAAACCCCCTAATCCTAACCCTAACCCTAACCCTAACCCCCTAACCCTAACCCAACAACCAACCACCAACCCAAACACCAACCCAAACACTAACCCTCACCTCTCCTCTATCCTTACCCTAACCAACACAGGGGGAGGCAAGCTCAAGGTTGGGCTTAGGCAACACATCTCACACTGGTTAAGGTCAGGGAAAGGGGCCAGGCTAGTGCGTCGTCACCTACCAATCCACCAAAATGCTCAAAAGTACAGTCAAATCAAATCCACTCCAAATTGCCTGAAACGTGCTCCTAACCACTTTCTGGGAACACCATTTAGTTAGGCATTTTTCACCTCCCTCCACACTTAGGCATTTTTCGCTTGAATTTCACTCCATTCATTCTCTATGGAGAATAGCACACACTTGTATCTCCGGACAGGAACGTCCTACAGACTCGTGGCTGCTACCGTTGGAACGGCAATAGTCCATATATGCTAGACGAATGAGGGTTGCAAGTCTCTAGCACCTTCCCTTCAAAAGTTAGCAAACAAAAACCACTCGGCCAATCACAATCAATCACAAAACACACTTTGGCCAATATCTCCCGAACCGAACCTCGTACACTCTCCAAACCACCTTCCGTATACACTAATTACACCACGCTGAACACGTAGGAAGTGTCCCCAGCTCTCTACGACCTTCCCAAGCTGAGATACACAAAATCATGACCAAAGGAAGTGACGTATCTCCGCAACGGAAGCTCGTACAGACTCGGGGGTGCTACCGTTGGAAAGGCCGGCCCACTATTTCAATTCAAGGACCTTGGTTTCAAGTCTCTACGACCTTCCGTTCAAAAGTTATTCACCAAAAAGTAAGTGAGCCCAGGCTCACTTTGGGTAAAACCCCCTAATCCTAACCCTAACCCTAACCCTAACCCCTAACCCTAACCCCCTAACCCTAACCCTAACCCCTAACCCTAACCCTAACCCTAACCCTAACCCTAACCCTAACCCTAACCCAACCAACCACCAACCCAAACACCAACCCAAACACTAACCCTCACCTCTCCTCTATCCTTACCCTAACCAACACAGGGGGAGGCAAGCTCAAGGTTGGGCTTAGGCAACACATCTCACACTGGTTAAGGTCAGGGAAAGGGGCCAGGCTAGTGCGTCGTCACCTACCAATCCACCAAAATGCTCAAAAGTACAGTCAAATCAAATCCACTCCAAATTGCCTGAAACGTGCTCCTAACCACTTTCTGGGAACACCATTTAGTTAGGCATTTTTCACCTCCCTCCACACTTAGACAATTTTCGCTTGACTTTCACTCCATTCATTCTCTATGGAGAATAGCACACACTTGTATCTCCGGACAGGAACGTCCTACAGACTCGTGGCTGCTACCGTTGGAACGGCAATAGTCCATATATGCTAGACGAATGAGGGTTGCAAGTCTCTAGCACCTTCCCTTCAAAAGTTATTCAACAAAAACCACTCGGCCAATCACAATCAATCACAAAACACACTTTGGCCAATATCTCCCGAACCGAACCTCGTACACTCTCCAAACCACCTTCCGTATACACTAATTACACCACGCTGAACACGTAGGAAGTGTCCCCAGCTCTCTACGACCTTCCCAAGCTGAGATACACAAAATCATGACCAAAGGAAGTGACGTATCTCCGCAACGGAAGCTCGTACACACTCGGGGGTGCTACCGTTGGAAAGGCCGGCCCACTATTTCAATTCAAGGACCTTGGTTTCAAGTCTCTACGACCTTCCGTTCAAAAGTTATTCACCAAAAAGTAAGTGAGCCCAGGCTCACTTTGGGTAAAACCCCCTAATCCTAACCCCTAACCCTAACCCCTAACCCTAACCCTAACCCTAACCCCCCTCACTTTGGGTAAAACCCCCTAATCCTAACCCTACACCAACCCAAACACTAACCCTCACCTCTCCTCTATCCTTACCCTAACCAACACAGGGGGAGGCAAGCTCAAGGTTGGGCTTAGGCAACACATCTCACACTGGTTAAGGTCAGGGAAAGGGGCCAGGCTAGTGCGTCGTCACCTACCAATCCACCAAAATGCTCAAAAGTACAGTCAAATCAAATCCACTCCAAATTGCCTGAAACGTGCTCCTAACCACTTTCTGGGAACACCATTTAGTTAGGCATTTTTCACCTCCCTCCACACTTAGAGAATTTTCGCTACAAAATTCACTCCATTCATTCTCTATGGAGAATAGCACACACTTGTATCTCCGGACAGGAACGTCCTACAGACTCGTGGCTGCTACCGTTGGAACGGCAATAGTCCATATATGCTAGACGAATGAGGGTTGCAAGTCTCTAGCACCTTCCCTTCAAAAGTTAGCAAACAAAAACCACTCGGCCAATCACAATCAATCACAAAACACACTTTGGCGAATATCTCCCGAACCGAACCTCGTACACTCTCCAAACCACCTTCCGTATACACTAATTACACCACGCTGAACACGTAGGAAGTGTCCCCAGCTCTCTACGACCTTCCCAAGCTGAGATACACAAAATCATGACCAAAGGAAGTGACGTATCTCCGCAACGGAAGCTCGTACACACTCGGGGGTGCTACCGTTGGAAAGGCCGGCCCACTATTTCAATTCAAGGACCTTGGTTTCAAGTCTCTACGACCTTCCGTTCAAAAGTTATTCACCAAAAAGTAAGTGAGCCCAGGCTCACTTTGGGTAAAACCCCCTAATCCTAACCCTAACCCTAACCCTAACCCTAACCCTAACCCTAACCCTAACCCTAACCCCTAACCCTAACCCTAACCCTAACCCTAACCCTAACCCCTAACCCTAACCCTAACCCTAACCCTAACCCTAACCCAAACACCAACCCAAACACTAACCCTCACCTCTCCTCTATCCTTACCCTAACCAACACAGGGGGAGGCAAGCTCAAGGTTGGGCTTAGGCAACACATCTCACACTGGTTAAGGTCAGGGAAAGGGGCCAGGCTAGTGCGTCGTCACCTACCAATCCACCAAAATGCTCAAAAGTACAGTCAAATCAAATCCACTCCAAATTGCCTGAAACGTGCTCCTAACCACTTTCTGGGAACACCATTTAGTTAGGCATTTTTCACCTCCCTCCACACTTAGACAATTTTCGCTTGACTTTCACTCCATTCATTCTCTATGGAGAATATCACACACTTGTATCTCCGGACAGGAACGTCCTACAGACTCGTGGCTGCTACCGTTGGAACGGCAATAGTCCATATATGCTAGACGAATGAGGGTTGCAAGTCTCTAGCACCTTCCCTTCAAAAGTTATGGCCACTTAAACACTCGGCCAATCACAATCAATCACAAAACACACTTTGGCGAATATCTCCCGAACCGAACCTCGTACACTCTCCAAACCACCTTCCGTATACACTAATTACACCACGCTGAACACGTAGGAAGTGTCCCCAGCTCTCTACGACCTTCCCAAGCTGAGATACACAAAATCATGACCAAAGGAAGTGACGTATCTCCGCAACGGAAGCTCGTACAGACTCGGGGGTGCTACCGTTGGAAAGGCCGGCCCACTATTTCAATTCAAGGACCTTGGTTTCAAGTCTCTACGACCTTCCGTTCAAAAGTTATTCACCAAAAAGTAAGTGAGCCCAGGCTCACTTTGGGTAAAACCCCCTAATCCTAACCCTAACCCTAACCCTAACCCTAACCCTAACCCTAACCCTAACCCTAACCCTAACCCTAACCCTAACCCTAACCACTTTCTGGGAACACCATTTAGTTAGGCATTTTTCACCTCCCTCCACACTTAGGCATTTTTCCAGAAAAATTCACTCCATTCATTCTCTATGGAGAATAGCACACACTTGTATCTCCGGACAGGAACGTCCTACAGACTCGTGGCTGCTACCGTTGGAACGGCAATAGTCCATATATGCTAGACGAATGAGGGTTGCAAGTCTCTAGCACCTTCCCTTCAAAAGTTATGGCCACTTAAACACTCGGCCAATCACAATCAATGACAAAACACACTTTGGCGAATATCTCCCGAACCGAACCTCGTACACTCTCCAAACCACCTTCCGTATACACTAATTACACCACGCTGAACACGTAGGAAGTGTCCCCAGCTCTCTACGACCTTCCCAAGCTGAGATACACAAAATCATGACCAAAGGAAGTGACGTATCTCCGCAACGGAAGCTCGTACACACTCGGGGGTGCTACCGTTGGAAAGGCCGGCCCACTATTTCAATTCAAGGACCTTGGTTTCAAGTCTCTACGACCTTCCGTTCAAAAGTTATTCACCAAAAAGTAAGTGAGCCCAGGCTCACTTTGGGTAAAACCCCCTAATCCTAACCCTAACCCTAACCCTAACCCCTAACCCTAACCCCGTTCAAAAGTTATTCACCAAAAAGTAAGTGAGCCCAGGCTCACTTTGGGTAAAACCCCCTAATCCTAACCCCTAACCCCTAACCCTAACCCCTAACCCTAACCCAACCCAAACACCAACCCAAACCCTAACCCTCACCTCTCCTCTATCCTTACCCTAACCAACACAGGGGGAGGCAAGCTCAAGGTTGGGCTTAGGCAACACATCTCACACTGGTTAAGGTCAGGGAAAGGGGCCAGGCTAGTGCGTCGTCACCTACCAATCCACCAAAATGCTCAAAAGTACAGTCAAATCAAATCCACTCCAAATTGCCTGAAACGTGCTCCTAACCACTTTCTGGGAACACCATTTAGTTAGGCATTTTTCACCTCCCTCCACACTTAGGCATTTTTCGAGAAAAATTACCTCCATTCATTCTCTATGGAGAATAGCACACACTTGTATCTCCGGACAGGAACGTCCTACAGACTCGTGGCTGCTACCGTTGGAACGGCAATAGTCCATATATGCTAGACGAATGAGGGTTGCAAGTCTCTAGCACCTTCCCTTCAAAAGTTAGCAAACAAAAACACTTGTCCATTCATGTCAATACGAATTCAAACTTTGGCTCATATCTCCCGAACCGAACCTCGTACACTCTCCAAACCACCTTCCGTATACACTAATTACACCACGCTGAACACGTAGGAAGTGTCCCCAGCTCTCTACGACCTTCCCAAGCTGAGATACACAAAATCATGACCAAAGGAAGTGACGTATCTCCGCAACGGAAGCTCGTACACACTCGGGGGTGCTACCGTTGGAAAGGCCGGCCCACTATTTCAATTCAAGGACCTTGGTTTCAAGTCTCTACGACCTTCCGTTCAAAAGTTATTCACCAAAAAGTAAGTGAGCCCAGGCTCACTTTGGGTAAAACCCCCTAATCCTAACCCTAACCCTAACCCTGCAATTTCGGTAAAACCTCCTAATCCTAACCCTAACCCTAACCCTAACCCTAACCCTAACCCTAACCCCCTAACCCTAACCCTAACCCTAATTTTCGATAAAAATTCACTCCATTCATTCTCTATGGAGAATGTCACACACTTGTATCTCCGGACAGGAACGTCCTACAGACTCGTGGCTGCTACCGTTGGAACGGCAATAGTCCATATATGCTAGACGAATGAGGGTTGCAAGTCTCTAGCACCTTCCCTTCAAAAGTTATGGACACTTAAACACTCGGCCAATCACAATCAATCACAAAACACACTTTGGCCAATATCTCCCGAACCGAACCTCGTACACTCTCCAAACCACCTTCCGTATACACTAATTACACCACGCTGAACACGTAGGAAGTGTCCCCAGCTCTCTACGACCTTCCCAAGCTGAGATACACAAAATCATGACCAAAGGAAGTGACGTATCTCCGCAACGGAAGCTCGTACAGACTCGGGGGTGCTACCGTTGGAAAGGCCGGCCCACTATTTCAATTCAAGGACCTTGGTTTCAAGTCTCTACGACCTTCCGTTCAAAAGTTATTCACCAAAAAGTAAGTGAGCCCAGGCTCACTTTGGGTAAAACCCCCTAATCCTAACCCCTAACCCTAACCCTAACCCTAACCCTAACCCCTAACCCTAACCCTAACCCCTAACCCTAACCCTAACCCTAACCCTAACCCTAACCCCTAACCCAACCAACCACCAACCCAAACACCAACCCAAACACTAACCCTCACCTCTCCTCTATCCTTACCCTAACCAACACAGGGGGAGGCAAGCTCAAGGTTGGGCTTAGGCAACACATCTCACACTGGTTAAGGTCAGGGAAAGGGGCCAGGCTAGTGCGTCGTCACCTACCAATCCACCAAAATGCTCAAAAGTACAGTCAAATCAAATCCACTCCAAATTGCCTGAAACGTGCTCCTAACCACTTTCTGGGAACACCATTTAGTTAGGCATTTTTCACCTCCCTCCACACTTAGAGAATTTTCGCTACAAAATTCACTCCATTCATTCTCTATGGAGAATAGCACACACTTGTATCTCCGGACAGGAACGTCCTACAGACTCGTGGCTGCTACCGTTGGAACGGCAATAGTCCATATATGCTAGACGAATGAGGGTTGCAAGTCTCTAGCACCTTCCCTTCAAAAGTTATTCAACAAAAACCACTCGGCCAATCACAATCAATCACAAAACACACTTTGGCCAATATCTCCCGAACCGAACCTCGTACAGTCTCCAAACCACCTTCCGTATACACTAATTACACCACGCTGAACACGTAGGAAGTGTCCCCAGCTCTCTACGACCTTCCCAAGCTGAGATACACAAAATCATGACCAAAGGAAGTGACGTATCTCCGCAACGGAAGCTCGTACACACTCGGGGGTGCTACCGTTGGAAAGGCCGGCCCACTATTTCAATTCAAGGACCTTGGTTTCAAGTCTCTACGACCTTCCGTTCAAAAGTTATTCACCAAAAAGTAAGTGAGCCCAGGCTCACTTTGGGTAAAACCCCCTAATCCCTAACCCTAACCCCTAACCCTAACCCCTAACCCTAACCCTAACCCTAACCCTAACCCCTAACCCTAACCCTAACCCTAACCCTCCTACAGACTCGTGGCTGCTACCGTTGGAACGGCAATAGTCCATATATGCTAGACGAATGAGGGTTGCAAGTCTCTAGCACCTTCCCTTCAAAAGTTAGCAAACAAAAACCACTCGGCCAATCACAATCAATCACAAAACACACTTTGGCCAATATCTCCCGAACCGAACCTCGTACACTCTCCAAACCACCTTCCGTATACACTAATTACACCACGCTGAACACGTAGGAAGTGTCCCCAGCTCTCTACGACCTTCCCAAGCTGAGATACACAAAATCATGACCAAAGGAAGTGACGTATCTCCGCAACGGAAGCTCGTACAGACTCGGGGGTGCTACCGTTGGAAAGGCCGGCCCACTATTTCAATTCAAGGACCTTGGTTTCAAGTCTCTACGACCTTCCGTTCAAAAGTTATTCACCAAAAAGTAAGTGAGCCCAGGCTCACTTTGGGTAAAACCCCCTAATCCCTAACCCTAACCCTAACCCGCCAGCACTTTGGCCAGGCTGATTGGGACCGCGGGTACGGGGGAAGTCGGGGGATGGACAGAGCACCTCCCGTCCCACTTCGTGGACGGGCTCAGTTCCCCTTCCCTAACCCAATCCAACATTCAACACAAATTCTAACTCTTCCCTAACCCAAACCCTTCCTAATTCCCAATTTTTATTTCTCCCATTCCACCTTTCCTAACCCTAACCACTTCCCTCCTTTGCCCTAACCCTAATCATCCTTTCTCCTAGCCCTAACCTTTACTTTTCCCTAACCCTAACCACTTCCCTCCCGACTCTAATCCGAATCACTCCCCTTTAAAATAAATAAATAAATTAATAATTAATGAATCACGGGGTTATAAATAGATACATGGGGGTTAAAGGGTTAAAAAATTCACTTCATGGGGTTGTTAATTCATTTCATAGGGGTATTAAGGGGTTAAAACAGAAAAACGAAGGTGGGAAAC
This sequence comes from Enoplosus armatus, assembly GCF_043641665.1. NCBI lineage: Eukaryota > Metazoa > Chordata > Actinopteri > Centrarchiformes > Enoplosidae > Enoplosus > Enoplosus armatus. The sequence goes on along the minus strand of NW_027261255.1, from coordinate 15,509 downwards.
AAAAAACACAGAGTGAAGCCTAAATTGGGAAAAGGGGCGGGTATAACAGAGGAGCGGCCACGGAGTTCATTCTGGCTTTGATCTTCGAAGAGTGCACACCTAACTGAGACACTGCAAGACCAAGTTACTTTTTGACATTTTTATTTCATTTTTAGTGTGCCTGACCTGAGGAAGACCCACGGGGTCGAAACGTTGTCCTTGGCACACGTTGGTTTTGTTTGAATTTTGCAAAACAAATTGTTTTTTCTTTATTTTTTGAAAAAAGACATTTGATTTGATTTTTTGATTTTTTATTACATAGATACATTTCATTTCATTACATAAAACACTTTTATTTATCACATATATAACAAAGGCGAAATTACAGACCACGTTAACAACTAAAGACAGACACAAAACACATGGACATGGACGACTTTGGCGGGGCCTGGACCCAAGTCCGTTATGGCCGGAGGCGCCAGCACTTTGGCCAGGCTGATTGGGACCGCGGGTACGGGGGAAGTCGGGGGATGGACAGAGCACCTCCCGTCCCACTTCGTGGACGGGCTCAGTTCCCCTTCCCTAACCCCTCCCGTCCCACTTCGTGGACGGGCTCAGTTCCCCTTCCCTAACCCTAATCATCCTTTTTTCTAGCCCTAACCTTTACTTTTCCCTAACCCTAACCACTTCCCTCCCCTGACTCTAATCCGAACCACTCCCCTTTAAAATAAATAAATAAATAAATAATTATTGATTCACAGGGTTATAAATAGATACATGGGGGTTAAAGGGTTAAAAAATTCACTTCATGGGGTTGTTAATTCATTTCATAGGGGTATTAAGGGGTTAAAACAGAAAAACGGAGGTGGGAAACAAAAAACACAGAGTGAAGCCTAAATTGGGAAAAGGGGCGGGTATAACAGAGGAGCGGCCACGGAGTTCATTCTGGCTTTGATCTTCGAAGAGTTCACACCTAAGAGAGACACTGCAAGACCCAAGTTATTGTTGGACAATTTTCTTTCATTTTTAGTGTGCCTGGCCTGAGGAAGACCCACGGGGTCGAAACGTTGTCCTTGGCACACGTTGGTTTTGTTTGAATTTTGCAAAACAAATTGTTTTTTCTTTATTTTTTGAAAAAAGACATTTCATTTGATTTTTTGATTTTTTATTACATAGATACATTTCATTTCATTACATAAAACACTTTTATTTATCACATATATAACAAAGGCGAAATTACAGACCACGTTAACAACTAAAGACAGACACAAAACACATGGACATGGACGACTTTGGCGGGGCCTGGACCCAAGTCCGTTATGGCCGGAGGCGCCAGCACTTTGGCCAGGCTGATTGGGACCGCGGGTACGGGGGAAGTCGGGGGATGGACAGAGCACCTCCCGTCCCACTTCGTGGACGGGCTCAGTTCCCCTTCCCTAACCGGCCAGTGCCTCCTTCTGATTTTTCTCGTGCCCAGTGTCCTCCACCAAACTATTACGGACCCCAATCAAGATCGTACGCTGATGCAGTACGTGGAACCAATCCCGGACGGGATGGTTTCAATCGGGGTTTCGGATCACGGAACATGCAGCAAGGGAGATCTTTCCAGTCCGGTAGAGATCAACAATACACACCAACAACCCCAAAATTTGGGAAGTTGGTGCGTCAACTGCATAAGGTCATCAAGTTCGTACACCACTTGCAGAATGTAACGGGTGAGGCTGGCAAGCCAGAGCCTCGGATGATCGCTCGGATGGTGGATGTGTTGGCCACTATGATAAAACCGGCAACCCCCAGCTCCAGGACCACGGACATGATAATGGGGAATGCGAAAAATTGGGGCCACACCACGTTGATGATCCTTCGGGATCACTACGAGACAGCTTTGGAGGAAGTTTTGGAGGATTTGTCTACGGACCCGGATCCGGATTGGAAAGCGGCCTTTGAAGTGGCTACCAGATGGGCCCGTAAGAACTTGTCACGCCTGACACGGGATGTGGTGGACCACGCGGAAGCGTTGTTGACAACCTCCATGGAGTCAAAATCTGATGACACTGAGGGGAGTGCAACAAACTCACAAGACACTAACCAACAACGGAGAGGACAACAAACACAGGTGACACCACAGCCACGTGAACGAAACAAAAGACACGAGTCCTGCCAAGTGGATTTTTCGGAGGAGATAGTGGTACTGACCCCTGAAACGGAACAGGTCATAGCTCCTTCCACACGGGCAGTGTCTACAATGACTACGGAGGAGATACAGGTTTCAGGGGGAATTGAACAGCAGGAGCAGCAATTGCCCCCCCAACCTACTCCACAATATTCCCCGAGGGAACAGAGAACTCCGAGAACGGTTCGGGGACAAAGAGAGGAGGAACCGAGAGTTTCCGAGGACGTGGAACAGGGTTCCAAATCATTGATGGATGAGGGACTGCAAACGGATTGGGACAATACTCCAACACTGATCCCTCAGCACAAGATTGTTACGATTGCACAGGTCCACGGACATTCAACGCAGGAAGATTTGCGGGATCCGGAGGACGTAGACCCTGATGATCTGGGAGCTAGTTTCACTTCTACTCCACATTCTCACAACTTTGGACCAACCAGACACATCAGAACAGAACACAAATTAGTGGATTGGACTGTGTCTGTGACCAAAAAGTGGTTGTTCATTGGAGATTCCAATTTGTCCAGAATGCCATTCCATGGGATACCGGATCTCCAAATAGATAGCTTCCCAGGAGCTAATTTCAGACACATAAGCTCCATTCTCTGTAAGGCCATAGGACAGGTTGTCGTGGAGAAGATTGTTATTTCATGTGGTATAACCAGTCGAGGGCAAAAAACCAAAGAGACAACTATCAAGCAGCTGCAATCAGCTGTGCGGATGGCCAAGAGACGGTTTCCGTACTCGGAGATTTGGATTCCGTTAGTGAATTATTCCGATGCTTTGCCGGAAAAGGAGCAGCTCAACCTGAAGACACTTAATGCCCATCTTTACAAGAACTTACCTTACATCGGCCTCCTTCCTGAAGACAGTTTTCAGACAGAGAGGGATGAGGTTCACTGGACCAAGGCTACGGCCGAGGCCATGATGGAGCATTGGATAACAGTGTTAAACTTGAAAGCCCCGTGAGCCTTCCGAAGGAGGGGCATGAGGGGTCGAAACCCCTTATAGCACAGAATGTTCTTGTTTTATCTAAACGGTTTACTCCCACACAAGCTCAATTAGATTTATTAAGCAGAGGTCTCACTTTCATCCCTACAATTAATTTGAATAGAAATCAGAAAAATCAATTACAATTGGACATACAAAACTATCACCGTAAAATTAGTTTGACGGCATATTTTAGACATAAAGAACGTTCAAAACCAAGACCATTTACGTTGGCTTCAACATGGGTGCCACCAAAACACGAAATCCCTGAGGAAATTCATTTATTGATTGAAAAAGATAAGAAAGATTTTAATAAATATTTTAAATCTCATAAGGAAAAACCCAATTTAAGTAATGAAGAGGTAAAAGCAATGAGGCAACTCATGAAGGCCAATCACATAATAATTAAACCAGCGGATAAGGGAAGTTCAGTTGTAATTTTGGACAGGGAACAATATATATTGGAAGTATTGAGACAATTGAACGATGAAACATATTATAAAAAATTGGAGGAACCCATTTATTTACAAACAATTCCAACAGTGCATAATATAATAAAGACATTGAAAACTAAGAAATTCATCAATCACAAACAGGAGAAATATTTGAAAGGTGAAAGAGAACCGAGGGAAAGACGCTTTTATATTTTACCAAAGATACATAAAGATCCAGAGAAATGGACAGTACCCTTTGAAGTGCCTCCGGGTAGACCGATAGTTTCTGATTGTGGGAGCGAAACCTATCAGACTGCAGAATATATTGATTATTTTCTTAATCCGTTATCCACGATTCACCCTTCATATGTAAAGGATACATATCATTTTATCGACATTGTCCAAAATTTAACAATACCTGAGAATTCTATATTTTTTAGTTTGGATGTGGACAGTTTATATACAAATATTGATATCAAGACAGGATTGGCAACAGTAAAAAAGATTTTTCAAAAATATCCAAATGGGGACAGACCAGATGAGGAAATACTACAATTATTAGAAATTAATTTAACCAAAAATGATTTTGTTTTCAATGGAGAGTTTTATTTACAAATCAAAGGGACGGCAATGGGAAAGAAGTTTGCCCCCTCGTATGCCAACATTTTTATGGCAAATTGGGAGGAGGAGGTTTTGGCAAAATGCTCCAAGAAACCCCTCCATTACTTAAGGTATCTGGATGACATATGGGGGGTCTGGTGTTATTCGTTGGAGGAGTTCGAACAATTCATGGAGATCTTAAATAGCCATGATCCCTCCATTGTCTTGAAACACACAATTAATCGATCTTCTATAGACTTCTTGGACACTACAGTGTATAAAGGATCTTCATTTTCTTTGACGGGTAAATTGGATATAAAAGTTTATTTTAAGGAAACAGATACGCATGCTCTTTTGTTTAAGAGTAGCTTTCATCCTAAACATACGTTTAGAGGACTGGTGAAATCACAATTGCTTCGATTTCATAGAATTTGTACCCAGGTTAAAGATTTCTGGGAAGCAGTGAAAATTTTGTTTGGGGCCTTAAGGAAAAGGGGCTATTCTAGAACATTCCTGAGGAAATGCCTGAAATCTTTCAAGGAACAGAAATTGATTAATAAAAAGGAAATTATTCCATTGATTACTCAATTTTCTTCTGTGAGTAAACTTCTGAATTATAGGATTAAAAACAATTTTGACAGGATGCTAGGACAATCAGAGCTATTGAAGAATCACGAGGTAATTTCAGCATATAGAAAAAATAAGAATTTGAAAGACTTTCTAATTAGAGCTAAGCTAAAATCGGTGCAACAACTGAATCAGGCAACAAAGTTGGATAATTTTTGTACATTGAAATATTTGAAAAATGCAGAAAATGGAAGAATTTTTAGGATAACACAGGACTTTACGGAACGTACTTCTAATTTGATTTATTTAATTTTTTGTGCCAAGTGTGGTAAAAAATATGTTGGTGAAACTAGAAACTCTATTAGAACGAGAATGTGGCAACACAGATATAACATTAAGAACAAGAAGAACACCAACACTCCTTTAGTTCATCATTTTATTTTTCATGGCTTGCAGTCACTCAAAATAGCAGGAATTCAAAGCAATCTCATTTGGACGGACAAACAACGGAAAATTATAGAAAGGAAATGGATTTATTGGTTGAGTACAAAAGAACCATTTGGATTAAATATTAAGTACAATTGATGTGAAATTTAAAACCCAATCCAACATTCAACACAAATTCTAACTCTTCCCTAACCCAAACCCTTCCTAATTCCCAATTTTTATTTCTCCCATTCCACCTTTCCTAACCCTAACCACTTCCCTCCTTTGCCCTAACCCTAATCATCCTTTCTCCTAGCCCTAACCTTTACTTTTCCCTAACCCTAACCACTTCCCTCCCCTGACTCTAATCCGAATCACTCCCCTTTAAAATAAATAAATAAATTAATAATTAATGAATCACGGGGTTATAAATAGATACATGGGGGTTAAAGGGTTAAAAAATTCACTTCATGGGGTTGTTAATTCATTTCATAGGGGTATTAAGGGGTTAAAACAGAAAAACGAAGGTGGGAAACAAAAAACACAGAGTGAAGCCTAAATTGGGAAAAGGGGCGGGTATAACAGAGGAGCGGCCACGGAGTTCATTCTGGCTTTGATCTTCGAAGAGTGCACACCTAACTGAGACACTGCAAGACCAAGTTACTTTTTGACATTTTTATTTCATTTTTAGTGTGCCTGACCTGAGGAAGACCCACGGGGTCGAAACGTTGTCCTTGGCACACGTTGGTTTTGTTTGAATTTTGCAAAACAAATTGTTTTTTCTTTATTTTTTGAAAAAAGACATTTGATTTGATTTTTTGATTTTTTATTACATAGATACATTTCATTTCATTACATAAAACACTTTTATTTATCACATATATAACAAAGGCGAAATTACAGACCACGTTAACAACTAAAGACAGACACAAAACACATGGACATGGACGACTTTGGCGGGACCTGGACCCAAGTCCGTTATGGCCGGAGGCGCCAGCACTTTGGCCAGGCTGATTGGGACCGCGGGTACGGGGGAAGTCGGGGGATGGACAGAGCACCTCCCGTCCCACTTCGTGGACGGGCTCAGTTCCCCTTCCCTAACCCTAATCCTAACCCCATTCATGGGACGGGCTCAGTTCCCCCATCCTAACCCTAACCCCCTGAACGTGAACTTTTCATTCAAATCCGCTCCAAACTCACGGTTTGACTCAAAACAGGTCAAATATGCAGTTTGAGACTGAACGAGGGCCCAAAGTGAAGCTTTCATTCAAAACAGGAGGAAAGGACAAGTTTTCAGTGAAAGCGGCCTGAATGTCAAGTTTTCACTCAAAACAGCTCCAAACTCACGGTTTGACTCAAAACAGGTCAAATATGCAGTTTGAGACTGAACGAGGGCCCAAAGTGAAGCTTTCATTCAAAACAGGAGGAAAGGACAAGTTTTCAGTGAAAGCGGCCTGAATGTCAAGTTTTCACTCAAAACAGCTCCAAACTCACGGTTTGACTCAAAACAGGTCAAATATGCAGTTTGAGACTGAACGAGGGCCGAAAGTGAAGCTTTCATTCAAAACAGGAGGAAAGGACAAGTTTTCAGTGAAAGCGGCCTGAATGTCAAGTTTTCACTCAAAACAGTTGAAAAGGTCAAGTTTTGACTGAAATAGGCCTGAACGTGAACTTTTCATTCAAATCCGCTCCAAACTCACGGTTTGACTCAAAACAGGTCAAATATGCAGTTTGAGACTGAACGAGGGCCCAAAGTGAAGCTTTCATTCAAAACAGGAGGAAAGGACAAGTTTTCAGTGAAAGCGGCCTGAATGTCAAGTTTTCACTCAAAACAGCTCCAAACTCACGGTTTGACTCAAAACAGGTCAAATATGCAGTTTGAGACTGAACGAGGGCCCAAAGTGAAGCTTTCATTCAAAACAGGAGGAAAGGACAAGTTTTCAGTGAAAGCGGCCTGAATGTCAAGTTTTCACTCAAAACAGCTCCAAACTCACGGTTTGACTCAAAACAGGTCAAATATGCAGTTTGAGACTGAACGAGGGCCGAAAGTGAAGCTTTCATTCAAAACAGGAGGAAAGGACAAGTTTTCAGTGAAAGCGGCCTGAATGTCAAGTTTTCACTCAAAACAGTTGAAAAGGTCAAGTTTTGACTGAAATAGGCCTGAACGTGAACTTTTCATTCAAATCCGCTCCAAACTCACGGTTTGACTCAAAACAGGTCAAATATGCAGTTTGAGACTGAACGAGGGCCCAAAGTGAAGCTTTCATTCAAAACAGGAGGAAAGGACAAGTTTTCAGTGAAAGCGGCCTGAATGTCAAGTTTTCACTCAAAACAGCTCCAAACTCACGGTTTGACTCAAAACAGGTCAAATATGCAGTTTGAGACTGAACGAGGGCCGAAAGTGAAGCTTTCATTCAAAACAGGAGGAAAGGACAAGTTTTCAGTGAAAGCGGCCTGAATGTCAAGTTTTCACTCAAAACAGTTGAAAAGGTCAAGTTTTGACTGAAATAGGCCTGAACGTGAACTTTTCATTCAAATCCGCTCCAAACTCACGGTTTGACTCAAAACAGGTCAAATATGCAGTTTGAGACTGAACGAGGGCCGAAAGTGAAGCTTTCATTCAAAACAGGAGGAAAGGACAAGTTTTCAGTGAAAGCGGCCTGAATGTCAAGTTTTCACTCAAAACAGTTGAAAAGGTCAAGTTTTGACTGAAATAGGCCTGAACGTGAACTTTTCATTCAAATCCGCTCCAAACTCACGGTTTGACTCAAAACAGGTCAAATATGCAGTTTGAGACTGAACGAGGGCCGAAAGTGAAGCTTTCATTCAAAACAGGAGGAAAGGACAAGTTTTCAGTGAAAGCGGCCTGAATGTCAAGTTTTCACTCAAAACAGCTCCAAACTCACGGTTTGACTCAAAACAGGTCAAATATGCAGTTTGAGACTGAACGAGGGCCCAAAGTGAAGCTTTCATTCAAAACAGGAGGAAAGGACAAGTTTTCAGTGAAAGCGGCCTGAATGTCAAGTTTTCACTCAAAACAGTTGAAAAGGTCAAGTTTTGACTGAAATAGGCCTGAACGTGAACTTTTCATTCAAATCCGCTCCAAACTCACGGTTTGACTCAAAACAGGTCAAATATGCAGTTTGAGACTGAACGAGGGCCGAAAGTGAAGCTTTCATTCAAAACAGGAGGAAAGGACAAGTTTTCAGTGAAAGCGGCCTGAATGTCAAGTTTTCACTCAAAACAGCTCCAAACTCACGGTTTGACTCAAAACAGGTCAAATATGCAGTTTGAGACTGAACGAGGGCCCAAAGTGAAGCTTTCATTCAAAACAGGAGGAAAGGACAAGTTTTCAGTGAAAGCGGCCTGAATGTCAAGTTTTCACTCAAAACAGCTCCAAACTCACGGTTTGACTCAAAACAGGTCAAATATGCAGTTTGAGACTGAACGAGGGCCCAAAGTGAAGCTTTCATTCAAAACAGGAGGAAAGGACAAGTTTTCAGTGAAAGCGGCCTGAATGTCAAGTTTTCACTCAAAACAGTTGAAAAGGTCAAGTTTTGACTGAAATAGGCCTGAACGTGAACTTTTCATTCAAATCCGCTCCAAACTCACGGTTTGACTCAAAACAGGTCAAATATGCAGTTTGAGACTGAACGAGGGCCCAAAGTGAAGCTTTCATTCAAAACAGGAGGAAAGGACAAGTTTTCAGTGAAAGCGGCCTGAATGTCAAGTTTTCACTCAAAACAGCTCCAAACTCACGGTTTGACTCAAAACAGGTCAAATATGCAGTTTGAGACTGAACGAGGGCCCAAAGTGAAGCTTTCATTCAAAACAGGAGGAAAGGACAAGTTTTCAGTGAAAGCGGCCTGAATGTCAAGTTTTCACTCAAAACAGTTGAAAAGGTCAAGTTTTGACTGAAATAGGCCTGAACGTGAACTTTTCATTCAAATCCGCTCCAAACTCACGGTTTGACTCAAAACAGGTCAAATATGCAGTTTGAGACTGAACGAGGGCCCAAAGTGAAGCTTTCATTCAAAACAGGAGGAAAGGACAAGTTTTCAGTGAAAGCGGCCTGAATGTCAAGTTTTCACTCAAAACAGCTCCAAACTCACGGTTTGACTCAAAACAGGTCAAATATGCAGTTTGAGACTGAACGAGGGCCCAAAGTGAAGCTTTCATTCAAAACAGGAGGAAAGGACAAGTTTTCAGTGAAAGCGGCCTGAATGTCAAGTTTTCACTCAAAACAGCTCCAAACTCACGGTTTGACTCAAAACAGGTCAAATATGCAGTTTGAGACTGAACGAGGGCCCAAAGTGAAGCTTTCATTCAAAACAGGAGGAAAGGACAAGTTTTCAGTGAAAGCGGCCTGAATGTCAAGTTTTCACTCAAAACAGCTCCAAACTCACGGTTTGACTCAAAACAGGTCAAATATGCAGTTTGAGACTGAACGAGGGCCCAAAGTGAAGCTTTCATTCAAAACAGGAGGAAAGGACAAGTTTTCAGTGAAAGCGGCCTGAATGTCAAGTTTTCACTCAAAACAGCTCCAAACTCACGGTTTGACTCAAAACAGGTCAAATATGCAGTTTGAGACTGAACGAGGGCCCAAAGTGAAGCTTTCATTCAAAACAGGAGGAAAGGACAAGTTTTCAGTGAAAGCGGCCTGAATGTCAAGTTTTCACTCAAAACAGCTCCAAACTCACGGTTTGACTCAAAACAGGTCAAATATGCAGTTTGAGACTGAACGAGGGCCCAAAGTGAAGCTTTCATTCAAAACAGGAGGAAAGGACAAGTTTTCAGTGAAAGCGGCCTGAATGTCAAGTTTTCACTCAAAACAGTTGAAAAGGTCAAGTTTTGACTGAAATAGGCCTGAACGTGAACTTTTCATTCAAATCCGCTCCAAACTCACGGTTTGACTCAAAACAGGTCAAATATGCAGTTTGAGACTGAACGAGGGCCCAAAGTGAAGCTTTCATTCAAAACAGGAGGAAAGGACAAGTTTTCAGTGAAAGCGGCCTGAATGTCAAGTTTTCACTCAAAACAGCTCCAAACTCACGGTTTGACTCAAAACAGGTCAAATATGCAGTTTGAGACTGAACGAGGGCCCAAAGTGAAGCTTTCATTCAAAACAGGAGGAAAGGACAAGTTTTCAGTGAAAGCGGCCTGAATGTCAAGTTTTCACTCAAAACAGTTGAAAAGGTCAAGTTTTGACTGAAATAGGCCTGAACGTGAACTTTTCATTCAAATCCGCTCCAAACTCACGGTTTGACTCAAAACAGGTCAAATATGCAGTTTGAGACTGAACGAGGGCCCAAAGTGAAGCTTTCATTCAAAACAGGAGGAAAGGACAAGTTTTCAGTGAAAGCGGCCTGAATGTCAAGTTTTCACTCAAAACAGTTGAAAAGGTCAAGTTTTGACTGAAATAGGCCTGAACGTGAACTTTTCATTCAAATCCGCTCCAAACTCACGGTTTGACTCAAAACAGGTCAAATATGCAGTTTGAGACTGAACGAGGGCCCAAAGTGAAGCTTTCATTCAAAACAGGAGGAAAGGACAAGTTTTCAGTGAAAGCGGCCTGAATGTCAAGTTTTCACTCAAAACAGCTCCAAACTCACGGTTTGACTCAAAACAGGTCAAATATGCAGTTTGAGACTGAACGAGGGCCCAAAGTGAAGCTTTCATTCAAAACAGGAGGAAAGGACAAGTTTTCAGTGAAAGCGGCCTGAATGTCAAGTTTTCACTCAAAACAGTTGAAAAGGTCAAGTTTTGACTGAAATAGGCCTGAACGTGAACTTTTCATTCAAATCCGCTCCAAACTCACGGTTTGACTCAAAACAGGTCAAATATGCAGTTTGAGACTGAACGAGGGCCGAAAGTGAAGCTTTCATTCAAAACAGGAGGAAAGGACAAGTTTTCAGTGAAAGCGGCCTGAATGTCAAGTTTTCACTCAAAACAGCTCCAAACTCACGGTTTGACTCAAAACAGGTCAAATATGCAGTTTGAGACTGAACGAGGGCCGAAAGTGAAGCTTTCATTCAAAACAGGAGGAAAGGACAAGTTTTCAGTGAAAGCGGCCTGAATGTCAAGTTTTCACTCAAAACAGTTGAAAAGGTCAAGTTTTGACTGAAATAGGCCTGAACGTGAACTTTTCATTCAAATCCGCTCCAAACTCACGGTTTGACTCAAAACAGGTCAAATATGCAGTTTGAGACTGAACGAGGGCCCAAAGTGAAGCTTTCATTCAAAACAGGAGGAAAGGACAAGTTTTCAGTGAAAGCGGCCTGAATGTCAAGTTTTCACTCAAAACAGCTCCAAACTCACGGTTTGACTCAAAACAGGTCAAATATGCAGTTTGAGACTGAACGAGGGCCGAAAGTGAAGCTTTCATTCAAAACAGGAGGAAAGGACAAGTTTTCAGTGAAAGCGGCCTGAATGTCAAGTTTTCACTCAAAACAGCTCCAAACTCACGGTTTGACTCAAAACAGGTCAAATATGCAGTTTGAGACTGAACGAGGGCCCAAAGTGAAGCTTTCATTCAAAACAGGAGGAAAGGACAAGTTTTCAGTGAAAGCGGCCTGAATGTCAAGTTTTCACTCAAAACAGCTCCAAACTCACGGTTTGACTCAAAACAGGTCAAATATGCAGTTTGAGACTGAACGAGGGCCCAAAGTGAAGCTTTCATTCAAAACAGGAGGAAAGGACAAGTTTTCAGTGAAAGCGGCCTGAATGTCAAGTTTTCACTCAAAACAGTTGAAAAGGTCAAGTTTTGACTGAAATAGGCCTGAACGTGAACTTTTCATTCAAATCCGCTCCAAACTCACGGTTTGACTCAAAACAGGTCAAATATGCAGTTTGAGACTGAACGAGGGCCCAAAGTGAAGCTTTCATTCAAAACAGGAGGAAAGGACAAGTTTCAGTGAAAGCGGCCCTGAATGTCAAGTTTTCACTCAAAACAGCTCCAAACTCACGGTTTGACTCAAAACAGGTCAAATATGCAGTTTGAGACTGAACGAGGGCCCAAAGTGAAGCTTTCATTCAAAACAGGAGGAAAGGACAAGTTTTCAGTGAAAGCGGCCTGAATGTCAAGTTTTCACTCAAAACAGCTCCAAACTCACGGTTTGACTCAAAACAGGTCAAATATGCAGTTTGAGACTGAACGAGGGCCCAAAGTGAAGCTTTCATTCAAAACAGGAGGAAAGGACAAGTTTTCAGTGAAAGCGGCCTGAATGTCAAGTTTTCACTCAAAACAGTTGAAAAGGTCAAGTTTTGACTGAAATAGGCCTGAACGTGAACTTTTCATTCAAATCCGCTCCAAACTCACGGTTTGACTCAAAACAGGTCAAATATGCAGTTTGAGACTGAACGAGGGCCCAAAGTGAAGCTTTCATTCAAAACAGGAGGAAAGGACAAGTTTTCAGTGAAAGCGGCCTGAATGTCAAGTTTTCACTCAAAACAGCTCCAAACTCACGGTTTGACTCAAAACAGGTCAAATATGCAGTTTGAGACTGAACGAGGGCCCAAAGTGAAGCTTTCATTCAAAACAGGAGGAAAGGACAAGTTTTCAGTGAAAGCGGCCTGAATGTCAAGTTTTCACTCAAAACAGCTCCAAACTCACGGTTTGACTCAAACAGGTCAAATATGCAGTTTGAGACTGAACGAGGGCCCAAAGTGAAGCTTTCATTCAAAACAGGAGGAAAGGACAAGTTTTCAGTGAAAGCGGCCTGAATGTCAAGTTTTCACTCAAAACAGTTGAAAAGGTCAAGTTTTGACTGAAATAGGCCTGAACGTGAACTTTTCATTCAAATCCGCTCCAAACTCACGGTTTGACTCAAAACAGGTCAAATATGCAGTTTGAGACTGAACGAGGGCCCAAAGTGAAGCTTTCATTCAAAACAGGAGGAAAGGACAAGTTTTCAGTGAAAGCGGCCTGAATGTCAAGTTTTCACTCAAAACAGCTCCAAACTCACGGTTTGACTCAAAACAGGTCAAATATGCAGTTTGAGACTGAACGAGGGCCGAAAGTGAAGCTTTCATTCAAAACAGGAGGAAAGGACAAGTTTTCAGTGAAAGCGGCCTGAATGTCAAGTTTTCACTCAAAACAGCTCCAAACTCACGGTTTGACTCAAAACAGGTCAAATATGCAGTTTGAGACTGAACGAGGGCCCAAAGTGAAGCTTTCATTCAAAACAGGAGGAAAGGACAAGTTTTCAGTGAAAGCGGCCTGAATGTCAAGTTTTCACTCAAAACAGTTGAAAAGGTCAAGTTTTGACTGAAATAGGCCTGAACGTGAACTTTTCATTCAAATCCGCTCCAAACTCACGGTTTGACTCAAAACAGGTCAAATATGCAGTTTGAGACTGAACGAGGGCCCAAAGTGAAGCTTTCATTCAAAACAGGAGGAAAGGACAAGTTTTCACTGAAAGCGGCCTGAATAAAAGTTTTCACTCAAAACAGCTCCAAACTCACGGTTTGACTCAAAACAGGTCAAATATGCAGTTTGAGACTGAACGAGGGCCCAAAGTGAAGCTTTCATTCAAAACAGGAGGAAAGGACAAGTTTTCAGTGAAAGCGGCCTGAATGTCAAGTTTTCACTCAAAACAGTTGAAAAGGTCAAGTTTTGACTGAAATAGGCCTGAACGTGAACTTTTCATTCAAATCCGCTCCAAACTCACGGTTTGACTCAAAACAGGTCAAATATGCAGTTTGAGACTGAACGAGGGCCCAAAGTGAAGCTTTCATTCAAAACAGGAGGAAAGGACAAGTTTTCAGTGAAAGCGGCCTGAATGTCAAGTTTTCACTCAAAACAGTTGAAAAGGTCAAGTTTTGACTGAAATAGGCCTGAACGTGAACTTTTCATTCAAATCCGCTCCAAACTCACGGTTTGACTCAAAACAGGTCAAATATGCAGTTTGAGACTGAACGAGGGCCCAAAGTGAAGCTTTCATTCAAAACAGGAGGAAAGGACAAGTTTTCAGTGAAAGCGGCCTGAATGTCAAGTTTTCACTCAAAACAGCTCCAAACTCACGGTTTGACTCAAAACAGGTCAAATATGCAGTTTGAGACTGAACGAGGGCCCTCAAAGCTGAAGCCTTTCATTCAAAACAGAGAGCGAAGGACAAGTTTTCAGTGAAAGGGCCTGAATGTCCAGTTTTCACTCAAAACAGTTTGAAAAGGTCAAGTTTTGAAGTTTTGACTGAAATAGGCCTGAACGTGAACTTTTCATTCAAATCCGCTCCAAACTCACGGTTTGACTCAAAACAGGTCAAATATGCAGTTTGAGACTGAACGAGGGCCCAAAGTGAAGCTTTCATTCAAACAGGAGGAAAGGACAAGTTTTCAGTGAAAGCGGCCTGAATGTCAAGTTTTCACTCAAAACAGCTCCAAAACACACGGTTTGACTCAAAACAGGTCAAATATGCAGTTTGAGACTGAACGAGGGCCGAAAGTGAAGCTTTCATTCAAAACAGGAGGAAAGGACAAGTTTTCAGTGAAAGCGGCCTGAATGTCAAGTTTTCACTCAAAACAGCTCCAAACTCACGGTTTGACTCAAAACAGGTCAAATATGCAGTTTGAGACTGAACGAGGGCCCAAAGTGAAGCTTTCATTCAAAACAGGAGGAAAGGACAAGTTTTCAGTGAAAGCGGCCTGAATGTCAAGTTTTCACTCAAACAGTTGAAAAGGTCAAGTTTTGACTGAAATAGGCCTGAACGTGAACTTTTCATTCAAATCCGCTCCAAACTCACGGTTTGACTCAAAACAGGTCAAATATGCAGTTTGAGACTGACGAGGGCCCAAAGTGAAGCTTTCATTCAAAACAGGAGGAAAGGACAAGTTTTCAGTGAAAGCGGCCTGAATGTCAAGTTTTCACTCAAAACAGCTCCAAACTCACGGTTTGACTCAAAACAGGTCAAATATGCAGTTTGAGACTGAACGAGGGCCCAAAGTGAAGCTTTCATTCAAAACAGGAGGAAAGGACAAGTTTTCAGTGAAAGCGGCCTGAATGTCAAGTTTTCACTCAAAACAGTTGAAAAGGTCAAGTTTTGACTGAATTCGGCCTGAACGTGAACTTTTCATTCAAATCCCGCTCCAAACTCACGGTTTGACTCAAAACAGGTCAAATATGCAGTTTGAGACTGAACGAGGGGCCCAAAGTGAAGCTTTCATTCAAAACAGGAGGAAAGGACAAGTTTTTCAGTGAAAGCGGCCTGAATGTCAAGTTTTCACTCAAAACAGCTCCAAACTCACGGTTTGACTCAAAACAGGTCAAATATTGCAGTTTGAGACTGAACGAGGCCGAAAGTGAAGCTTTCATTCAAAACAGGAGGAAAGGACAAGTTTTCAGT
>NW_027261254.1:0-42174 GCF_043641665.1 Enoplosus armatus | reverse complement strand
GCCACAAACCTCTGGGCACATGCAGACACAAACTTGCATTTGTCAGATACTTCCCCGAGCTCATTGCTACGGAAATGGGTCAGTAGCAGAGTTTAATTGAGTTCAGTGCATAGAAAGAGGCACTGCCTGGCAGGAGGTGGTGGGGATATAGAATAAAATATTTCTTCAAAAGGCCCTTTGAAACTTCTTGGCACCCTGTCCGCCACAATAAAGTCCCCCTTCGTCAACACCACATGTCATGTTCCAAATGTGTTCATTTGAACTGATTTTAGAGTGGATGTTATTTAACACTATTAATGGTTTAAAGGTGGATATTGTTCTAGTAAACCATTTCTGTCATACAATTTAACTGTCAATGTTTAGCTCAGTTTGGTCAAGTTTTCATTCGTCCACTGAGGCAGAAGTTGGACTTATTTATCATTTATCCATTACTTTTATAAAACAATTTCAACCATGTATCCATTACCTTTAGTTATATATTTCTACCATGTATCCATTACCTTTAGTTATATATTTCAACCATTCATACATTACCTTTAGTTATATATTTCAACCATGTATCCATTACCTTTAGTTATATATTTCAACCATTTATACATTACCTTTAGTTATATATTTCAACCATGTATCCATTACCTTTAGTTATATATTTCAACCATTTATACATTACCTTTAGTTATATATTTCAACCATTTATACATTACCTTTAGTTATATATTTCAACCATGTATCCATTACCTTTAGTTATATATTTCAACCATTTATACATTACCTTTAGTTATATATTTCAACCTTGAATACATAAACACACAAATCTAGACATTAAAGAAGGAAATGTGTCACTAGGTAACTGGTGTGAATCCCAGATATTTTGGAGAAACTTTTCATGCTTGGGAAGGAAACACTCTGCCTCCGCTCAGCAATCGTCCCCACTCCTGAGCAACGTACATGACCGCCTGTTTCTCCAGTGAGGCTGCTCCGTGGCTGATAGTAGCAGCCCTGGGTTGCACTGGGCATCTAACAGCGTGGATGTGTGGAAGTGTATAAGCGTGAAGCAGAGCAATGGCTGACTAACAGCACGGAGCTCAGCTGACTCTCCCTGAATAATTACAGTCCGTTCTAAAAAAGAATCCGAGAGCCGGGGCGCTGCAGTGGCTTATCTGTGTCTCTCTGTGTCGCCTCTACTCCTAAGCGCACCATCTGTTTTTGCATTGAGTCTGGCTGAACTGTGACACCGAGTCTGAACAAACTTGTGTGCTTCTGCTCCCACTCAGCAGGGCACACTGCTGCTTGCAGACGTCACTTTTTGTATTGTTTTGTATTGCCTTTTGTATGTTACACTGTAGCAACAAGATTTTAAACCCATACCGAGCACTATTGTCTTGTCTTTTTAAAATATTAATATTCATTGCTGCTTGTTATTGCTACCGAGATCCATTAAACTTCAGTTACATATCATTTGAATCCCCATGGGGGTCTGTGCGGGTGTTTTTTTAACAAAACGAATCACTTCCTAATTAGATTACATTGAGAAAAATCTTTGTTTTGTCACCGGGTGAAGTTAATTGCTGGATTGTAAAGGAAATGGCAACAGATTACTGCAGAGACCTTCTGTTCCCCTGCAGACTGCAGGGGAGTTGGATGGCGTCCACGTGAACCTGCTGACTGGAACGAACATACAGAGGAGAAGCAACAGCTCCTCTGTCAGCCGGGGAGGAGGAGGTGTCAGATCCTGGTAGCTTTGTTGGTTTCACAGAAACAAGTTGTTGTTAGGAAACAGCTCCAGTTCAAAGACACATTAGGCAGTAGAATGTGCAAAGGAATAGCACAGGCCTTATTTCAGTTTGTTTTCAGCATATCGGTTCAACTTATCGTTACAGGGTTAATGTAAAGACACAGAGACCTGAAACCTCACTGATTTAATATGATAATGATAATTACATAATTATATGACAATGACTTGGGTCTTGATGTTTGGTTTAGTTTCACTTTATCTCAAGTCACAGCAGTAATATACATGAGATTATAATGCTACTGAAAGTAGTTTTGGATGAACACTCCAAATTCACAAAAGATACACGTATATATCCTTTCCTATACAAGTGCATCTGTAAGCAACCAAAAAAAAGTATTGTGTTGCAACTTAAACAAGAGAATAAAAAAAATGGAACATTATATAACCACAGCACCACAGATGAGATATTCATTTTACACAACCTGAATAAGTAATGCAACCAAAAGGACGAGAGAACGCCACCTATTACACTGCTTTTTGAAAGGCTTTCTATCTGGGATGGCACTGGTGACAAGTGTACATAACTAGTACACATGGTGCACCTGTCATGGTCCATTTCATATGGGTTATATTCTTTTATATATTATTTTAATTATACTTTTGTTCTGTTGTCATTGTAGTTCATCAAAGGTGTCTTTGACTTCTAGAGTCCCCCAGGGTTCACCACTTGTGTGTATATATTTAAGCATAACACCACACTGCTTTTCATTGTTATATGGCATCAGAACTCAGTTGTATTTGTCCCTCCTCTCAGTATATGGCAACTTGATATAAATGTTTATTTCTAAAGGATGACAAACATTGAATATCACATAATGTTTGGAAACTGAACACTGATAAATCAGAGGCCATCATTAATGACTCTGGAGAGTTAAACACAACATACCTCAGATTACTGTCTTCAAATGTGGATCTGTGCTGCATGGACCCAGGCGTCCTCAAAAACATGTCACTGCAGTTATAGATATAATAATGTAGTAATGTACTGTACACCTGTGTGGGCAAACTAGAGCTGTAGGCTATGTGCTACATTTAGTATAAAACATGTGGTGATGGAACATGTCACACCAATTTTACCATTCTTACACTGGCTACCGATGTGTTTTAGAATTGATTTTACTCATAAAGCATGCTGGGCCCTGGCTCCTTTATGGACCATACCTGTGGTCCCAAGGTCTAGACTGACTATGGGTCCACTGAGCCTTAGGAGACAACAACTGCAGCTGCACAGTGAACTGCCTGAGTTAGCCAGATCAGTACCCACCTTTAAATCTCTTCTCAAGACACGCTTTGATAGATGTGCATTAATTATTGATTTTCTTTTAATTTTCAAAACACTGTTGCTGAACAAAGTATTGATAAACCAATTAAACAAGAAGAGTCAAATTTGAAGTGTGCATGAGGCGAAACAGAAGCGGTTGTATCTGTCCTATCAGATGTATTAAGCCGATGGAGAGTGATCCCACAGAAAAACAACAGAAAGCTGCAAGCGGTCGAGGCAAACTGTAGCAGTGTCCCCCCTTTTATTACCTTATAGAGTAGGTCGTCACAGAATTACATGTTGCCATCAAATGTGACAAATGTGAAACTACTTATTAAGAGAGTCTTTTCATGGCAATTCAAAGACTTCATGGCCCGATTGATGGTTGAAGGAGAAGCAGACATTAAAAGTGCTGTATATATCTGACTGCCATAAAATAAGAGGGATTACAGAGTGACAACATATCAGACATATGATTGTTTTATTTATTTAGATTAATATACACTGCTAACTGCAACAATTGCTCACGGCAGTTGCATCTTTCTCAACATAAAGATGATCTAGTTTCATTTTATGGTCAGTATGAAGGTACAGTGATGAATTATTGAGAGTAGATGCACTTTGTATTAGGCCATAGATAAAATATAAATGAAAACCAACAACAAGCTAAACTAAACCTGCATGGGCCACACACACACACACACACACACACACACACACACGCACACACACACACACACACACACACACACACACACACACAGTAATTAACCATAAGCCTGGGAGAATAGTCATATTTCCATCACTTCAAAGAACATTACATTGACTTATATTCATTTCCTGGGGACTTACCCTAACCTTAACTACTATTTGCCTAACCTTAACCCTGACCTAAACATAACCTTAAACCAACCTTAAACCAAGTCTTCACCCTAAAACTGAAGGATTTACGTTATGGGGATTTGCGTTTTGCGAGTCCCCCACAATGAGTTTGTGTAAACAGATTTATGTCCCCGCAACATGAGTATTGTCTAGTTTTCTTTTACTACTACAGTGTACCTGTGTGGATGGAGGAGAATACTACAATACACATCTTGGCAGCCCCTCTGCATACAGTATGTGTGTATTACCATGTTGACGACTGGTGTGATCCCATCCCATCATACTTTTGTATATGCACATCTCACTGTCGGAACACTATTACATTATGCAATATTATTTTTACATTATTACATTATTACTTTACTTTTTCTATATTCTGCAAAAATCTCTCTTTCTTTCCTTTTCTCAAATTCCAAATTATTGAGCTGTTTAAATGTCTTTTCTCCTGCTGTTTTGGACTTTTGTAATTGATGAAAGACATCCTGCATGTCCATCATGGGCCTCGCTTTCCCTCCAGCCTTAGTAGTGAGGACACTAATAAACACCAAGACAATATAGCTAAAATACTGTAACAACAACTTTCTAATGTATTAGTCATCAGTAGAGAACGGATAGGTGACATGAGCCCATCCCTCTTGAGTGGACACTTTCCAGAGATTGCTCTTTAACTCTACTCTACTTATCAATGAATCCTGTAGATTTTAAAGGCAAATATGTTCCCTACAGGGCAACTATATGTTTAGATCACAGGAGCCGTTGTGAGCAGAATAAAACACTAGCTAGTGAGTAATGCAGGTGTATAAGGTGTACAGTCATCTTTATGGTTCCAGCGTTTCTACTATCCAGTCTTCTCCTTTCAAAGGCTGTTATTGCAAAGCACTCTCGTGCACACTTGGGAGATGCTTGAAAGAAGCAAAGAGCAGACTCTTTGCCCGGGGATATTGGCCCGGGTCTGTCATGTTTGTGGAGATAGAGTCGAGCATGAATACTGGGGACATATGCTCTGCCCAGTTCAACCATATGCCCATTCTGCTGCCACTGTTTCCCAACAAACTGCATCGCTTTAGCACAACAAGTCTGTGTCTGGCACGCCTGTTTCGAGCTGTATTAATGTAGACAGCCGCTATATTTGAAACAGAGCCTGGGAAGCAGAGGTTAAAGGGAAACTTCACTTTTAATCTGAATTAACATAGTTCTATTCTGACGATTTTAAACAGCTGCAGTCATGATCCACGAGCGTAGTTTCTCTGGCCATCACAGCATAAAGACTCTGCTGAACTTATATTCTGTAATTGACACTAACAGACTTGTTGCCTCACCAACTTTTTTTTGTTTGAGACATCCAGTCCAACTGAGTAGCTTCCAGCTGTGAATCACAAAATGACCCGATATCCCAGTAAAACCTCCCAGCTGCTAACACACAGTGTCCTAGCAGTTGTTCCATTATTCAGTGCCTACGGATCAGCTCCAGCATTTGTCTCCAGACGACCTGTCAGCAGAGTCTGTCTCAGCGTAAGGACTGAAAATAACACGTAAATCCTGTTTCAGGGTAGATTGTCACTGAAATGCAATAATCTGGAACTTGTCAACATTTCACATCATTTTGATCAGGTTGGGATGTAGAGTAGGCTGAAAAACATGCATTTAAATATGAAGATTCAGTCTTGTGGACACTTGTACAATTCCTATACCCATGTCCAAACCCATGGATTGTAAACCTCTGAACTCTTTGTGGCGCAGACGAGGATACACTCTCACTCTATTTGAGCCTATTGAGCCCTCCCCTGGCAGCCTACAAATGCTTTACATGGGAGGCTGAATATTTTCCATCTCAATGGTACACATTCACATCCCACTATCATGTAAAGCTGTTTTCTATCAAATGCAACCCTGAAATTGAGTATGCATGAGCACTGCACGGACTGCCAAACACTTGGCAGAAAATCCTTTTCATATTCTGAAGGGATGCTATTCTCCGAGTGTCCCATGGCTGTGTGCACAAATGCCCACCCCCTTGGCTTTTTGCTGCTGGATGAAGTGCCAAGGGTAATGCTCTGTCAGGATGTCGATGCTGTGTCGGCCAGTAGGGGGCACTGTGACTATGTGGCAGCCCCCGCGCCTGTTGATTTCCTCCTGCAGTGGCTGAGTGGAGTGGCCTCAGCTACATTATATCTGTCTTCTCTCAGGAGCTTTCACGGCCGGGAGAAAATCACTGTGTTTGCTGATGATAATGCAATTAATTAAAGAGCCAATCATTTTAGCCCGGCACGTCTAAATTTGAATGGAAGTTGTGACATATTGCTGTGTGTTGTACATGCTGACGCTGGGCTGCGTCTCTGCTCATCATCAACAAACTTATTTTGTTTTTTTCAGAGACTGGCCACCATAATGTAAATCATGTTTTCTTATTCATTTTGATATTCAAGGTGCTGCATTGCACGGCAGGAGGAGAAACAAACAGAGGCACAAATGAAACTTCCCCTATTGTCTTTCTGCGAGGTATTTTTAAATTGAATTCTATTTCTCTTCCGCCTTGAGTGTGTTTGTGAGGCTTAATGTATGTCTCGACATGTATTGTAGCCGGGGGCAGCTCTGTAGATGAGATCCTGTTCCCCTTCCAGATAAAGGCCTCTGCTGCCATTAGTATTGCGGCGGAGTTAGGAGGTTGCTCCCACAATGCACCGGCGTGCCAGAAAGGGACATAGAGGAAAAAGCTCGACATGCAGAGGAAGGCGGGGACTCTAACTAGCGTCCGGGACTTTACCGGCAGGCTGAGGGAATGAGTGAAGACAGTTTGGTCCCAGATCTCCTGTAATGCCCCCTCGACTGCACTCCGTGTGCTCCTGTACAAGATGGATGGTATGACAACGCTGGGGTAAAAGGGAGGCGGTGTAAAGCATGTGTACACATCACAGGGAGTGTGTGAATAGTTATGTGTGTGTGTGTGTGTGTGTGTGTTGACAGGGTCTTTTTGAGTAATCAGGGCAACTGGCGTGAGATCCAGCAAGTGAACATTATTGCATGGCTTTCTGGTGAAGCTGCAATGCTTCTCTGATGTCAGAGGAGACAGAGAGGAGAGAGATGGAAAAGAGAGGGGAAGAGTGAGAGATAATCAGACAGCCAGAGAGGGGGATGGGGTGGGGGTGGAGTGGGGGGGTAGTGGTAGGCGTGGTAACAGTGCCGTCAGAAGGAAATGCTGCAGGGGGTTTTCTATTTTTCTTACCTTCCAGCTAGCAGAAAGGGCTGGGGGTGGGGTGGGGTGGGGGTGGGGGGGGGGCATCATCTAACGTATTCATGCACAGCCTAAAATACGAACTTGGTGTGTGCGTGATTTTTCTTTCTCTCTGTCCACAGGGATCTGATTCGCTCTCCATTGAAGCAAAGTGCAAGCTGTTTGTAAACCATGCACAGTCAAATCTCCAGACGGACTGTGCTGCAGTGTAAAACTGTATAATGTATCTCTGATTCACTGATTATCTACGAGCTAAAAATACACACTGTTGCTCGCTGTATTTACTCGGAGAAATTACCATTTGCTCCAAGAACAACAAGCTATTTGAATGCTTGCTGTAGGCACGAGTGGAGGAGCACGGATTCTTTATCGGTGCCGTATGCAACACCAGCTACTTCCTGGTGTTTGAGTTGCGATTGCGGTTCGTCAATCAGGGATCACAGTGCTTGTTGTCCTGGCAACTCCACCGTCAGCTCATTTGTACCATGTCTGTGAGAGGGCGTTTTCTGAGAGGCACTTTCCATCAGCTGTGAATATTGACAGCTCGAACAAAAGTAGGCTTTGAGAGAGAACGTGAGGGTCCCTGTTGCAAAGTAAATGAATACATCATACATCATCTTGTCACGGACATCAGCCTGATGAAACAGGAAGGCCACCTGGGACCATTGTACCCAGTGACTTCAATTGACCCTTCGCTGAACCCCCCCTCCCTCTGTCGAGTCTAAAAATTATAAGTGCCAACTGTGCCTCACATGGGAATGTGAATCTCCAGATGAAAGTCCTGTGTGTGACCCATTCAGGAAGCCTTGATGGCAAACTTCTCCCATGTGCGGCCTTCTCACCAGCTGATGATCCACGCACATGACATGCAAACAAAGAAACAGTTAGTCTAAAAATCACGTTGATGTATGATAAGGGACACAGTAAGAGTATTATTATAGACTATTGCTTTGCTCTAACAACCCTCTTTGGGGCTCACACACAGAGGTTAGATTTATGCTGTATTGTGTTTTCAAAACGTATGTTTCACTTTTTAAGTTACAAGAGAAAGGCTTTTAGGGAGAGTACTAACCAATGTTGGGTGAACAGGACGCTATCTCAGATAACAGCCAGCTGGAGTGTTTCCCCAAGTCTAATCTAAAGCAGAAGCTGCTTACGTTCCCCTAAACTCTGATGTAGCAGTGTCCAGGACCAGGGGAAATACTGCACACTGGATGTTCTAGTTGTGAAAACACAACCCGTAATGTCACAAAACTGAAATGCTCCTTGGCCTTGGAATTAATGCTCGGTCAGGTCGTTACTGTTGCTTGTAAGCTGGTTAGCTGGGTATGCTAATTGCAGCTTATGCACAAGCAAACCAACACACTGTTTAATCCACTCCTCAGACTTTTGCTCTTGTATTTTTGGTCATGGAGAGGCTTAAAAAAAGACACCACTTTTCTTTAGCAGGTAATTTAAGCTCTAGTTCCACCTCTGTCTCCGTTCTGATCCGACTACTACAGTAGCACAAATCCTAAAACCCATTTTTTCTTCGGATAATTCATCATAATAAAAGCAAAACATTTTTGCATTTCAATTATAGTAACTTTTGTTTTAGGGGGAAATTAGGCAGACTTATACGTTTATGTTCATTTCCCATTTCCTCTGGCAGTATTGGTAATTTGCTTGCTGTCTTAGCGCATCGCTGCAGAATGAATTCAGGAAAAAAGCAAACAAACTGTGAAATGCGCTGTTGATTATTGTGGCAGAGGAAGCTAATGGGAAATCTTCACTTTCAAGGCTCAATGTGTGTATCACTGTCCGCACTAATAAATACATGCATCAACAAAAGTGTGTGATTGGGAGAAAGTATACGATAATGTAGAGATGTAGCAATTGTCATATTCACAATGTGATCCTGCAAAGCTGCTCATTCTCAAGAGAAATGGGTTGAAAAGAAGTAGTTTAGCTCTGTTTTCTCAGCTCCACTAGTTGCTTGTGAATGGTAAGACTGAGCTGTGTAAAATTCAAGAAATAATTGCTGAGTTGCCTGGAATACAAAGGCTCAAAAGGGGACAATAATGGCCGCTGCTCCATAATGACACAGAATGAATTGAATCTGTGAGGAAACTGTGCGAAGAAAACAGTCATGCAACAATTTCCGCAGCTGAGTTTAGCTCAGCAGTAGACGTGGCTGTAGCGTTCTCGCATATACAGTAACATGTCTCTTCACTGAGATGTCAGAGACGTGGTCTGTTGTGGACAACTGTGAAGCCTAAAAGACCTTCAGCCTAACAGTTCTGAATGGTAAAGCAGGGCAGCGTATGAGATAAATGCAAAGTGGTCTTCTTTCTACAGATTAGCAAATGGAAAGTATTGTAAAAAAAAAAAAAAATACCACTGTGTTATTGTTTAATACAAATCTTCTGTAACTAATGCATTGACAAGGTCGCAAGTACACAATATCCTGCACATCATGGCTTGTTAGCATAGGTGTGTGGGGGGTGGGGGGCATACGGTACAAAAGGCTTTTTTTCAGGGACACAGTCTGAACTGACCGACTGTGTTGACAGGTCCATTAATGTAGCCGTGGTATCAGACAAATTGTTTCGTGTAGTTTCTTGCTTTTGTTCCTTACTACATAGAGACTATATGGTTTATTGCTTCCCAATCGATGGGAAACTGGAAAAGCTGTTCATCACTTGTTCAAAACCTTTCTAGTTTTTCTGTGGTTGATATCTGACACACTCCGGGAACACACATGCGGTGTATAAGTAGTTAGTGCAGCAAGCATGCACAAATATGTGCTTCACTCATTTGTATTCATTTAATGAACTCATACAGAAAGAGCTCTGCTCCAAAGATTTTAACTAGTCTAACAGATTGTATAACTGACTTTTCAGCATAGAGAAAATAATGTCCGATATCTCCGACAGAGAAGAGAATCAGAATCAGAAACACTTTATTGATCCCGGGGGGAAATGAGACAAGTTACAGGTGCTCCCATTCAAGAATAAAAAAAAGTAAGAAGTCAAGACAAGTATAAAATAGAAATGAGAAGTATGTAAAATTATAAGATATAAAAAATATTTACATTTACAATATTTAAGTGATAGAAGGTAACAATAATAACAAATATATACTGCAAAAAGTATGTAACAAAATGTGCCTTAAGTTTCTCTGTATAGAACAGCAATGTATCCATTTAAAACAGCAATGTATGGAAATATAAGAAGATAGAAATAATGAATATGAAGTGTAAGAATTATGTTCTACAACAACAGTTCTTTGACCAACCTCATTTCCTGTAGCCTGTGTCTGGAAAGGGAGCAGTGCTGGTCCTGTACTACATTCAAGGCAACACTGAACAAACGGCTCGGTCTATGGTGTGTAGAAATCAGATCAAACAACATCCCACCTTTTAGTTAGGAGTTGTGCAAACTAAAACTTGCAAATATCCTATAGGTCTCTTGAATTACTGTTCAGTTATTTGACATCAGACCACAACTTCTGCTTCAGGGTCTGTTGAAGGGTTCAGTATGCTTGTAATGAACTAGCATGCAACTCACTGCATGAGAGACAGTCCTGGATGGGTCCCAGAGAAAACTTTAGGGAAGCGACTGTGCCCTGCCCTTCAAGTGGGGAAGTGAACAAGGCATGCATTTGCCAAGCCAATCAGTTAAATGGCTGCATTTTATATCTAGTTCAGTACAGTTAAATCTTACCTTTGTGTCGCTAGCTTTTGAGTGCTACATCTTCTTTGCCTCATTGTGGTGCGCAAAGTCACAATTACTACCCCCCTGACTCTGGAGGATGGAAAACACCCACTGGTGCTTGACAGTTGGCGTTTTATCCCCCACCAGTCACAAGGGGCAACAATGAGCCCATTCCACACTCGAAAACAAACCTCGACAAGCCGTCAACACAAAGGTGAGGTTTATGCTTAATCAGAAGTCCCAAACGGGGCCAGTAGTGAACTAGGTTGTAAGATGTGTCATCTAAATATGTCGAAAGACAAAAGTGGGTGCACGATTATGAATAGCCACACTCAAAGAGGGGCAGAAATCTGCCGCCATAGAGGCTGCATCCCACTTTCGGAGTCTCTCCTCGGACGATGATGGTGTTTCACTTGGTTGCTCGCCCAAAATATTACAGAAGGAGTAATATTAAGAATGAAAAAAAAACAGAACTTGAGAGAAGTTCAAATTCTGCCGTCTTTTTCACCACCGGACACCTGACGAAACGCTGCGTCAATTTCAGACGACTGAAAGGTGTGAAAGGAGAGGTTTTCAGATGCTGTTTGATGATCCAATATTCACTTTGTTTAAAGCGTACTGGGGCTCTTTCATGCACAGTTTTTGCCTTTAGTTGTATTTATCGAGGACTGACATGAAGGTAACTAACTAAAAAAAGAAAAAGAAGAGATGCACACATTCCATGGTGGGTTCAACCACACTGTGACTGAGGTGAAGATACAACCATGCTGTATGCCTGGACATTTGTGCAGTTGCTTTATTTTTACGCACTCCAGAAATTGCTGTTGAAATGCTCAACTTGGCGGCTCCAGCTTGTATCTTTTACCTTTGCAAAGCCGGTGGCAGAAATGGCATGTAATTTTCCCCATGATGACAGGCGGAGTGACTTCAAGTCTCCTTTGGACAAAACAATTTTCTATAATGAAGAAAACTGGGCCCCTCGCTAATCTAGTACCTCTCCAAAGAGACTGCGCCGGTGGGATGTGCGATGCCTTGTGTAGACCCCTCTAAATGACTTAAGAAGTGGCTCCATTATAGATCTATACGTCAATGCAACCCCGGCTCAGCCTTTGACAAACACAAATTGGCAAGCCATTTGGCGGCCCCTTTTCCCTCATTACATATGTATTTATTTCAGCAGCTTCTCTTTTCATGCTGTCTGCTCCTGTCAGAGGCTGTGCATTGGTGTGCATCAATAACAGGAACATTTCTGACTCGGAGCTGATAGCAATACAGCGAACAGAGGGAGAAAGAGGCAGACAGAGAGGAAAGACGGTAGAGGCAGACTGAGAGAGACACACTCTGACACAGACAGACAGACGGACGGACACAACGAGCAGTAACGATAATGTGATTTATTAGTGAATTTGTCTTAAAACAATTCTACGCAGTTTTGAACTCTTTCTGTGGAAAAAGCAAGCACATTTAGCATGCAACAGCAAAAAAGACTGGCTGCTATCCTAAATATCTAGCACACAATAGACAGCCAACTCTGCATTGTTTGTCAGCCTAACTGTCTACTAGACATCATGCTTGTATGATAATACCAATGTTTACCCATGTTTCTGACTGGATTAGCATGTTTATAACTGTTCTGTAGCCATGCCCATGTTCTAATCATTGCTGAGAAGCCAATTTCAGGCAGACAGAGGGGTTTACACATGATTTCTTTTGAGTGTTGGTGCTGGGCTTGGAAATTTCAAATAAAACCATCATTTCCAGATTAAAGTGTTTCAGCTATAATTTGAGGGTGTTTCCACTGAACAGTGTAGGAATTACAGCCCTGTCATTGTCCTGCTGCGCCATTGAAAAATTGTTAATATTATACGCATGTGATCAGAGAAATCACATTTGTTGTCTCGTTGGATACTGATGTCCCAGTGAGGACACATTTGGTATGGAGATAGATGATTTAAGTTCTTTGACTAAATGAATAGGAAGCAGCGCATAGACAGCCGACTGACACACTGAAGCATGATGTGTATGTGTGTGTGTGTGTGTGTGTGTGTGTGTGTCCTAGGTAATGTTTGGGTTTTCCACGTCTAATGAAATGACTTAAATTACATATTAGCTACACACAACAAACTGAATTTGGCTGAATTTTAAATACATGAAATGCAAAATGTAAAATGTAGATGCCTGTTGTGTTCAGTCTGCAGCTGAATTCAACTTTGCCTTCTATTCTATTGTTGACATATTGATACATTTCGTTATTGGACCAGTTGAGAACTGGCTGGTGCCAGAGAGGTTTGACAGCATTTAATTGAAACTCCATTGTTTTGGAAAACAGAATTTTCCGAATTATTGTTTTAAAATTGTTACATTTATAATTGCTCATTGCTCTGTTGCTTTCTGCTTTTTTTTCTTTGTAATCGTACGACATACACCCTGGCAGTCTTCCCAGAGAGGTAAGTGGATGCCAAACTGCCAAAAGGCAGCTTCAAGCATTTTCTGTTAGTTGATCGTCCTTGTGTGAAAATCCAGTTGTTGAATAATATAAAACAGTTCATATATCTACTCATCTATGAGAAATAAGTTGAAAGACATTTATTCCCATGAATAGTTCCATGATAATTCTAATTTGATGCTCATATGTTACAGTGGAAGAGGACGATTTAATTTACTGTTTTAAAAATTGGAAGAGTTTGTGAAACAAGTGGTATTCAAGAGGGACTCCAGTGGACCTTCAGCAAATATTGGTAAAAATGTGATCCCACTTTAATATTTAGATGATTCTAATAAGAGACACTATAAGGAGGACTGCTGCAATCTCTCCGCACAGAATCAGACTTACAATCAGATGTACATTAGGGCTCCAAACGTCTGTTCTTGCTGTGACATGAAATGTGACTCAAATGTGTTCAATGAGGCAAATAAATACAGGAAGCGAACTCATTATGTGCTTGGCTTGTGGTCACCGGAAGTTTTTCTTGGTGACAGGTCCGTGGTCACTGTGGCTAAACCAATCTAGGCCCTGGATTTGTGTGTTTTTGAACAATGCCCTCCCTGTGTCTTCATTCCTGTACAACTCCCTGAGAATACTGTGGCTTTCAGCCACATATCAAAGAAAAAGCTTTTCTCTAAGTAATCACTTGCAAGACAAATGGTTGGCATCGAGACATCTTACATCCCTGTCTAATTAATGGCTCCCTTCTTCCCCCCCTGTAATAATTCACGACGAAGGACAATAAATAAATGGCGCTGCCGTGGCGCAGGTTTTTGTCTGGAGAAGGATTCAATTAAAGGTAAGGCTTTGAGCCCATATTTACCTAAAGTTCTTACATCCTCTTCAATTATATTGTTTCTTAAAGTCAAGGTGTTTGCTGTACAATAAGGTGCTGTATTTTAAAGAGAGACTTCCAATCAGATGACAAAGTGAAGAAATGCAAACTCCTCAGGCAGATAGAAATCCCTAAGAGGCTGATAAACCACCCCACAATGAAATAAAGGTGGTTGAAGGAAGACTGGGCAAAATACAACAAGAAAATATTCGATAATCAACACAGAGGAGAGCTGTGCAGAAACTAAATCTGGATGTGGAACAAGGAAGGGAAATTAAATTAATGAACCAAGTGAAAGTGGGTGTCGTGTTTACTCTCATAGTTTGTGTATGTGTGGGTTTGTTTTTGCAGAAAGAAAGAAAAGGTGAGTGACAAGCGTGGTCTTGTTCTCAACAGTTTGACTTATGAATAAATATTTAATCCTGAAAGTCCAAAAGGAATCAAAACAGATACTCAATGAATACCAATGAAATTTGATGCAATCTGAAACACAATAGCAGAGTAAAAGAACTTTGATAATACAGCCTGCTGCCGGCCATGCAGAATCTTTCTCAATCTCATTATCCACTACAGTACATTATCATTGTGTTCTTGGAGTACATTTCTGTAGGCTAGTGAGCCTACGCTCAGAAACAGGAGGTAGAGGAGTCACGTGATGCAGCAGCCTAATGAATGAAGAGTGGAAACTGCTTGAAAAAACGAAATTTCATTAAATGTGACCTCGCGTATTCACAGACGAGACGTCCTACCGTAAGCGCACCCTCTGAGCTGATGGGAAATGTCGCCAGCTATTTTCTTTCTCGCCGTGTTCAAAGTGCTTTCTCAACCTCACCTCTCACCTTCTCAGAAGCTTCAGCCAATTAGGACGGAAAACAAGGTTAATATTTCATGTCCCATTCCCTGAGAGGAATCCTAACCATGTCCGGACGCCTCGCTGTGCGCTTCTCTGGGATTCCTTCACAGCCACCTTTAGGAGATGACATTCACGGAGGTGATTTGGCTTCGAACGCACGTGAGCTGCTTGTGTGGTTTATTAAAATCTGTTGCAAGAGGAAACGTAACCATGGTAACACAAGTTTTTCGAACGTAAGGCAACAAAAATGAGGCAAAGCAGGCCCCAGTATAAACAGCAATACTTGAGGAATTGTACAGTAGGTAGGTGGATAATGTGTAAAGGTGTTCAGACAGATCATGATACAAAGTTGCATAGAAAGTCAATGAAAAGGCGTGAGTGGGAGCGAAATTCGCCTGCAGTTGGCTAAACTGAGGAGGTCCTGTGAGTTGAAAATGTTTCAACTTCGACTAAGCATGGAAGTACGTGAGTGTGAGGTGAAATAACCAAAACTGTTTTAATTCTGGTAGAAAATAGTGTTTGTGTAGGATCCCATCATTCATGATAGAAAGCAGATTGAGGGGATATGTTTTCAGGGCCTTTACTCAAACCTCCCCTGGTATAATAAATGTAAAAAGTCAAGCCTAACAACATACAAAAACATGAGGAAAGATTTGTAAGGAACAAATAATGCAGCATGCAGTAAACATCACCACTGTCTGTTCATATCTCCTTCTATCTGGAACACCTATCATATCCTCCTATCATATTCCATTAAAGCTATGATATCTCCACACCAACAACCAGGACACAAATCACAACAGACCATCTGTTCGCCATCATGCTGTACCCCGAGGCTGATGCCGTGTCCTCCCGTTAAAAGCCACCTTCCCAAAGCAAATATTTCCAATAATAAAACACAGGGCAGCTTTTCTGAAAGCCCGTGGAACACATCCAAGAGCACTGTCCCTCTGTCCTGTATCTCTGTCAGCCCGTCTGAACCGTATGAACCCAGCAGCTAGTTGAATCCATTTTGATGCTGTCATCTATAGACTGAAGCAGAGGCCAAAGCACTGAGCCATACGCCTCGCACGGCTGCAGGGAGCTGAATTAAACAAAACAGAAAAAAAAATAAAATACACAGCAAGGGACTTTAAATGTAATTTGCTGTAAAATTTCAATCATTTTGAAAGTGAGCTCCTCATACTCTGCACTGCTCCCTGTTGTTCTGCATTTCTCTTTCATCCATATGGAGGCTGCGCAGCTGCTTTATAGCTGCCCTGCCTATTCATGGGCGGCCTCTGGAGTACCGCCTGTGTACAGATATTCAGACTTAACAAGATGACTAGCTTGTGACAAATGACAACGCTGGTAATGCGAGACTAGCTTAAACGTGCCCATAATACATTATCAAGCTGGTGACAAGTTGAACCAGCCACCAACATAAACTGGGAATAACATAAATAACTTGGCTGTTCGTTTACTTCAAACAGAAGACACAGCCACAGTCACTTCCCAGTACAAAATGCAGTAGAGATTATGGAGTTACACCACAAAAGCAGCAAATATAGGCTATTTAAATGGCGTGGCTACAAGGCTAGCCGTGGGGTAACCTTCTTGGAATAATGCATGAACACTCGGGAGGTTTTCTAGTTCCTCTCATTCTGCCGATATTGCATGAAATTACATCTCCAGTGTTTTTGTGGGAGTTCTTCAGTTGAAGTGGTTCTGTTTCTTTTAGAGCGTCCGTCAGTTTTTGGAAGTCTTCGTCCCGTTTTTGAATCAGGGCCGACCAGCAGTAGTGTTGTCAGGGATAGACTGTGCTACAGTCTACAAGCGCTAAAGTACTGCGAAAATGGAAGGAAAACAAAAACGTGGTGCACAGACGTGTTGAGGAAGAGAAGCTTTTCTTGCGAGTCTCGCCGTGTGTTCTTCTAATTGGCAGGTTTGCCAGTATGTAACAGAGGAGGATGGACAGCTAAGACTGGAAATTAACTGGTATTTACTTTGTTGTTTGGAGGTAACTGAATATTTCATTATCGTGGAGTTGAACCAGCCATCACTGAGAAACACATGGAGCTAGGTAAGGTGTGTGTGCGTGCTTCTCTGTGTTTGCGAGAGTAAACGGAGAAACTAGTTTACTGTGGCGGATTTGTGTCAAAGTAAAAAAAACTTTCATTGATGAATTCAGACTCGCTGTGTGGGCTCTTCTGAAGTGATGTTGATGCTGTTGCCATTGAAGATGACTTGTGGATAATAAAGGCCGGTAACAGTAGTAAAGGGCTGGGTGTGGTGATCCTGCCTACTCTGTTAAGCTTTATTTGGCACCTGACGAATCTCTTCCCCGTTATCTGGAGAGAATGTGGACAGGGCGCGCCAACTGACAGCCACTATCATATAATATCAGCAAACATCATAAGCTACTGTTGAGTAGCTACAAAAGAACATATACTGAGATCATGAGGTGTAAATACAACAGAGCAAAATCATAAGAATACTATACTGTACATATACTATATGATTACTATATGTTACTATAATTTAACCTCCTAAGACCCAAGTTCTATCTTAATTTCTCTTTGCTATCTTGGCTTATTGGGACCTGATAAGTATAAAAACTAAGCATCATCTGTTGACATGATGTGGTTCCACATACGGGGACAATTTTGAATTTCCATATAAGCAGAATTAAGTATCATGGTATAACCCAAAATGTGATGTCCACGCATGTGGATGCCAGGTCCTAGGAGGTTAAAGGGCTATTAGAAATGACATGCTACAATGTGGTACTTTGGTACTGGTACAGCATCTTCAGTTCATTGTAAGTTACTGAACTGTACCACATATGTTCAAAGTCCCGACTGAGACTGAATATTATACTAATATGATGCAGGGCTTAAAATGACAAACTGTGAACTAGTTTTGTTTTTATTATAATTCAGTAGGCATACTTTTGACAATTTCTGTGCTGTGTTTATGAACAATATTACTGATTATATAATTCAGTCACTGGGGAGGAGGGTCCACAAACAAAGCCCCCCCCCCCCCCCCCCCCACCACCACCACCACCACCAATAGGTCTATCCCACTCCTGCATTTACTCTTGGGGCGTATAGCTGCAGCTGATCATCATGCATCTCTCTTTGTAAAAGTAAAACGGTCTATCTTTGGAGGAGCCAGTGTATTCTTCCATTCTGTAATTTGGCAGTTTTGGTATAAACAGACTTATTGTGTGGATATTGCTGCAGAGGATAGCAACACTTACTGATTGCTGTGCTCACAGAGTGCAGAGTAGTATGCGAAAGAGATGAGACCTGCTCTTGTAGGACTTGTATGGGGATTTCAACATAACTCTGCCCTGTATGGTATTCCTCGACACTCATTACTGTATATCCAATATTCTGAAGCGCAGTCGAATCTTATTAGCTGGCTGAAGAATTGCAGGCATTGTGCCACCTGGAATCAGTAAATCCTCCTTTGATGGATTCTCTTATTGGACAACACCCCTGCATAAATAAATACATATTCAAATGAGCTTGGAAATAAATGAAAATGAGTTTTTTTGGGTGGTTTTGCCATTCTTTTATTCATCGAATGATTTTCATCTATATTTACTGATTCTGTTTTTATTGCCTGATACTATGTGTGAGTCATCTCTGCACAATCCATATCTCCATTTGCTCAAGGTTTACACCGCTATCTTTAGACTGTCTGGTCTCTTTCAGCTCCATCTCCCCTTCATGACCGAAGTGGATTTAACAGGTAAATCAATCAGGGATCAGAGCTTTCACCTGGACTCACCTGAGCAGGCTGATTGATGGAGACACTAGCTGCTCCTGATATCCTCATATTTTGTCCACTCCGTAGATTCGCCCTGCTGGGCCCTCGCCGCTGCTCTTGGTGCTGAGTGTATTTGGGCTGAGGGAAGATGGATGTTGGAGGCTTTTAAATGGAAGAAGAAAGGAGATGTGGGCAGATGAGTGAGGGGAGAAGAGGAGGAGATGAGGAGCAGAGGAGGGAAGAAGGTGAGGAAGGAGAACAGGAGAATGCTGAACCAGCTGTTTTCACACATGTAGAAGTTGGTTGTGTGTGTGTGTGTGTGTGTGTGTATGATGAAATGTTGGCTGCAGCTACAGTACCTCCTCATCCCAACACCACCACCGCAACAACCACCACCCTCCACCTCCCCCATCAGGCTGATTAATAGTGAGAAGAGCCAGCTGCATTCCTCTCCCCACAGAGAGGTCGGGCATATGGCAGCGAGGAGAGCCGAGCTGCAGAATTATCATATCAAACCTGGTTTCCCTGGAACACTCGGGGGAGCGAGCGTCGTAGCCACTGATTCTGAAAAAAAGGCAAGTATTATGAAGATCAAGGTGCTCGAGCCGTCTCTGACAACCACTGTTAGCTTTGAGATTATGGATTTTTTTTGGAGCCAGGCTATGCGAGAGCTGCCGGACCTTTTCATCTTCCTCGCTATATCTTTCCTCACACCGGTCCTGATGTAAATTATGCATGGAGCAGCAAGGCCAATTTCCCAAATGTTTAAGCCTGTAACCTCCGAGGCATTGTCCTGACCTCCGTTATACACCGAAACTCAGCAGTCGGTGGCTGTGGATCTGCAAGACTGGGAGGTCTGTGGAAAGGGTGCCAATGTGGCAGCAGGAATGCCTAGTGGGTGAGACAGACGAGCACAGGGAGTGTCACCCTTTTGATCCTTGTAGCAGCTTGTCTTGTCAAAGGTTTGCTGAGTTTTATTCGGCACAATTCTCATACCTAAAGCTCAAAGTAGTTTGCTTGTCAGCGTCTGCCACCTCTCTGGTGAAGGTTTGGTTGAGTGTAGGCAAGTAAAACATCTTCATCACGGTTAGGTGCAGATCAAGCTGCTCTAAACTGTTAATATTAACAATGAATCAAATGATTACAATATGTGTTGTGTGAAAGTTGTCGTTACTTGTAATGAACCCCTCAGCTCTATGGAGCATTTTTTTTTGCTTCTTGAAGCGCATTGTCTTTGTTTTGTGACCCACAAACTTCGCCCACATCATTTGCCACAGCAGGCACCTATTTTCAGCAATGATGCTCTGACAAACCCAACAGCAGACAGACACGGTTAGCGACTGGCTGGTGAACATGAAGTGCAGAATTTTGCTGCTAAAGAGCCAGATATTTCTCAAGAGTTGGTGGAGACCAAAAACAGAGCGAGAACCAAAAGGAGAGTGAATATTGGACTTCCATTCATCAGATGGCCAGAGTTCAAATGAAAGCTAATGTTACTTCATGTCTGGTGGATGTGTAAATAGGTAACTGTTTGCTAACACGTTTGCAAGCCATATCAGCTTAATAAGGTGATAATATGTCACTGTTGTGTTACAGCTTGTTTTGCTGCCAAAACATCGGCAAAAGCCAAACACCATGTTATTACACAAGGACTCCACAATTATCATATTTCAGGGGAAAATACTGTATGCTACATTCAAATCAGGGTTGGGCCGACGGCTCACAGTCATCAACCACTTAGACCATCATAACATCAGGATTTAAAAGCGCTGTGGACAATTCGGTAGACGTCAACCAACCCTAAATCAAGTCCAGTGACTAACGTTTAGACTTGTATGAATCGGATGTCTGTGCCATGGTTTACAATTCATGGCTTTACCAAGCTGACTGCAAAGGGCTCCCACTACAGAACAGTGTTATTTATGCAGACTGCAGGACAGTAGTATGGGTCCTAGCACGTAAACCAATGGGTTACATGAAGAGCTTCTTTTGTTGGGAAA
Source organism: Enoplosus armatus (assembly GCF_043641665.1). Classification (NCBI taxonomy): domain Eukaryota; kingdom Metazoa; phylum Chordata; class Actinopteri; order Centrarchiformes; family Enoplosidae; genus Enoplosus; species Enoplosus armatus. The sequence continues at coordinate 21,377 of NW_027261254.1, read as the reverse complement.
CAGACCAAACAGAACTCGAGAATGACGATGCCCAACAAGGTTTGACACTCAAACCAAGTCAAGTGAAGGTTGTGATTTATTGACATACAATCGATGATCAGGCTGGTTCCAAATCAGCTCTGTACGATTTCAATATTATGGGAAAAAAATAGACATAATAGACATAAATTAAGACTTCTTAAACAGACATCACCTAATAGAAGGTAGAGCTGTCGTGTTTTGTCTGTATATACTGTATAGCCCGACTGATACTGAAGACCTTACAGGCCAAAACGTTGCACCAATAAAAACTTTGGATCTTGGAAACTTGAGTGTGCGGACAGCCTCTCTTTCCCCCTTTGTTTGAAGTAGACGAACCATTACATGGAAGGATGAAATCGTCAGTCAGACATTGCTGATGAGGACTGAAGTTTAGTTTAACTGCTGCTCTCGCTTGAGAATCTCGCCACAATATTAAGGCTGCAGTTTCCGCATGCATCAAAAGAATGACTGCCGTTCAGTAAAAATAAAAAAAATCAACAGATGAGTTTAGTTCCATAGGTTATATATTATTTATCTACATTAGATAATACCGCTCATGCGCTTGCCTTGTTAGTTTATTCTGTCTTTGAAGGTCCCACCTCACTCTCATTAGTACATCTCATTCAAATTGCATGTTGTCCAGAGTCCCTTGTGATTAGCATAGCAAAGATACTTAGCAAAGTTCTGCATAAATTCTAACAAGTAACTTTTGGACATCATTAATATATGCATTACAACGGCAAGTTTCCTATTTAATATGTAAGCCCTTTTTGGGGGCAAAAATTCATACATAATTAGAAACAGGATCCTGCAATTTGTATCAGCTAATTACACCTTTTTGTCTGAGTGGGGAGGGACAGATAGCAGTGCTGCCGACTCCCTCAGTGCTCACTGGCAGCGTGGAAAGCCCACTTCCCGGTTGGTAATGGCTGCAGAATGACAGACGGCTGATCGGAGAGTCTGCTGTTATTGTTGCCGGACCTCCGGAGCAGTGGGAGCCGGCTCTGTTTGTGCCTGACAAGAGAGGACTGTGTTTTAAGGTGTAGAGAAAAAGAAGCGAGCTACAGGGAGACAAAAATGTACCAAAAAACATTTCCAGGACAAGATAAGAGAGGACCGAGCTGCAGACGAGGTAGTCCAATCGCAGCAGCACTTCAGGGGGAATCTTCCTCGTCGCTCCTTGTCGGGAGAAACACATTTAATGTTTCAGTTTGTTTGGGCATTTTTATTCCCCGGAGGTCTAATTTAGAACGAAGTGATCTGATTAGCCCAGCTCCCCTGGAGCCTCTCTCATGGGAGCCACAGCCGAGGGCATCACTTGAATCGGAATCACAAGATGCAGAGACAAATTATGCTTCTCAGAAAAAAAAGAAGATGTTTTTCTAATCTTTTTCCTCCAAACCAGATCAGTGGTGATCCTCCTCTCTGGACCACTGCTGTTCAAGCGGACGTTTCCTCTGAACCAACACTTCCTGCTTCCATTGATATGTTATAATGACCAGAGTAACAGTTAGAGCCAGCACAATGTCCTTACACTGTAGACATTAGACTTTTGATCATGTGAACAGACAGTTGTGCAAATATGAATACTGATATATATACTGTATATACTGTATATAATAGAATGTAATCTCATACTATATGCTCTAATTTCAGCTTTTCTTTTGCTTGTAAAACCTTCATACAGCATATATTAATATTCAATAGTGTGCTCAAATAGCATATACATTTTTCATTAAGTTTTCATCTCAGTAAGTCCTCTCTTAATGCAGTAATTTTGATCTTTTTATTTTGGCAAATTGCATGTGTTCACACAGATACTCCAGTCTTCTGTCGCTCTATTCTTGTTAATATTTTAATGTCCCGTGCTGCTTCTTACCACTTGCTGCTCCAATAACCCAAGAGTATAAGAACAAAAAGTCGGACTGACATGTTTCTTTTCGAGTGTGGTAACAATATTTTAGCACCCTGTTTGCGGTGTTCAAAATTATACTCCAACCACTGCATTAAATTGTTCTAAACCGTGGCATAAACAAGGTCATTATCTCAAACCTACACTGAGCACTTCTGCCTCCCAGCAGGGCCCTGCAGCTTTCAAAGGTATTACAGCTGAGCAGTCGAGTCAATGCAAATATGTTTTCATGTTCTGCCTCGTGGGAGTATTTGTGTGTTGTTGTCAAGTGATCTTAATGTCACCGTGCGTGGCTGAAGAGATTGTTTTCTACAGCGCCGTACACAGAGCCCACCAAGAACTGATGTCTATTTATGAGCAGCAAGCTGACAAGGACATGACTGAACACGCTCTCTGTGTGTGTGTGTGTGTGTGTGTGTGTGTATACATGTGTGTCTATCTGCAATATTGTACATAAAAGCTGCATGATGTTTTACAGAAAGACAGAGCAGGTGAGGAGCAAGCTGAGGCGGGATATAGCGTGGTGAAACATGCGCTGCAGTGACTGCATGTGTGTGTGTGTGTGTGTGTGTGTGTACCGTGCAGTGTGTGATGCATGATAGAGACATCAACTAGAAGAGTGGCTATCAATCAAGAGCCATGATTAATATGATCATGTTATTCTTTGGAGCTAAACAGCCTGTGGGACAGCGTTAATCTACCTGTCAGTTGCTGTTGGTTTTTCCCCGGCTACGACGCCGACTGTCAGTGTGATATTTGTTTTGTTTTTCTGTTTATCCTGTTTATCCTGCTGAATCATTTAACTGAGTAACAACTGTATCGCCGCCGTCAATCGTTGTTCTGGGCTCGGTGTGGTTAGTTATGCTCTCATGCGTTCTCTCTCCTCTCTCCCTCAGTCACATACACGTCGAATTTCAAACACACACACACACACACACACACACACACACACACACACACACACACACAAGCCCTTCCAGTTTTCCACCTGGTATGGGAATATAAATGATCAATTTCCCAAGCTGAAGTAGAAATGCTCATAGAGGAAAATTAAATCCCATGCCCGGGGCTGGTGGGATATTCATCTCTTCCATTTTATCTACTGCCTTCTTCCTTCAGCAGTTGGCGCATTTTTCCATCAGTGGCATTCTCCTTCAATTGGTTGCACTCTGTGTGCACGCGGAGACACAGTGCTCTCCCTCTCATAGCAAGTCAGGGTTTTTAATTTAATAGATGCACCTCGGAGCCCAGGTGAATTTAAAGGGGAGGCGGAGCACTGCAATCACACAACTTCTCTTCCATACCAAAGCAGCACACCAGGGGAAAGCAAAAAACAAAGTTTTCTGAAATTCCTAATAAAGATGTGTGCTGATTGTTTGAAGGTGAGGACAAGTCAGTCTTGATTGGTTAAGTCAGTTCGGCAGCAGAGTGCATCTCTTAACAAGATGAGCAACTGTTTACGTGCCTCGGTCTGCTCATCGCTGATGATCAATTGTTGATTTGATTCCCGTCATCGGCCAATCACCTGTGGGGAATTACACCCACGTCTAATGCTAGACATGGTTGTGTGACGTCTGTTGTTCCCAGCGTCGCCTGTTGTTATTTTTTTGTACTTGTAAGACGCTGACAGCTGTCAGTAGCAGCAGGTAGTTAAGGTGATGAAAACCCATTCCTCTCTCCTCAGCACCCTATCGATGGAAAGCGGTATTGACTGGTGCGCCGATGTGGAGGGAATTGAACAGCAGGAGGCTGCTGGAGTCGGCGGATGTCCAGGGCCCTCTGGATTCATCAGCCTGGCTGACTGTCAGAGGCCTAGTGATTCTGCTGGCAATCAATGAGCCCTGTAAGTAATGCATGGTTCCAGATGACATGTTTAAGACAGGGTCACAACTGGGTTTCTAATGAGAGGCGTGGATGGCTCCCATAGGCCTGAAAACCACTTACTGACACCTGGGAAATGGAGAAAAAGGAGATGTCTTCCATAATGGAAGCATTTGTAAGACATCACATATTTTATTAGTTTCCTGCCAGTAGGAAGGAAAAATCAATCACAGCTCTCATTTACCACACAGCCAGTACAGATGAGAGTTGATTTAATCTTAAATTTTTTAAATCATTATTATCATTGCTTCTAGAGTGAATTTTGAACGAGGACCACACGCAACTGGGGGCTGTCCAGTAAAAGCACAGTCCTCTACCTGTTGGCCAGTGTGTAACCCCATACAGATGATCCCCCTGCCTCAAATGACGCACATGTTGAGAAATTCTCATCATGTAACATCCGATAATGAGACCACGCTGACTGAACGCAGCACTGATTGGCGCCAACTTTGAAATGGGATTCACACACAGACACACACACACACACGCTCACATTTTTGGAAATGGCGGCTCTGATTTGTTTATCTGTCTCGGAAGTCTCCATCTTTAGCTTAGCTACGGCGCTACAGCCACTTGGTAGCGGTGGGGGGGAGAGAATGAAGATGGAAATCCGCTGCAACCCAACTCACAGTTGAGTTTCAAAACATCAACAGTGAGCCGGGAGGAAGTTTTGGCACATGGTGCTATTTGATGCTAATCAGGGAGTGTAGCTGTCTGAGAAGACACCAACACAGATGATGACATCCTGGAGATGTGCTGGTCATGAGTCTATGTTATTTACATTACGGCACACGCACACTTAGTCACTTTTTCTTGGGTTATTTTAAGGCATTAAAAATAGTACAATAACATCACATTTGCTCTGGGTATCTTAATATACAGTAATTCATCTGTAATGTAAATGGTCCTTTACTTTATCTTTTGTATGTCGCCAAAATAGTGGTAAGAAAATCACACATATTCTAAAAAGATTAATACTGATAAAGAGATAATGTCTTGTGGACACATATAGAGGCTTTCATGAGATATTTACACACAGAAACAATTACTCATTGTAACACACACACACAGAGCACCTCGCCCACAAATATTCAAATCCCGTGAAGACATGCCATCAACATGCAATTACTCAATACACTCAAAGAGGTAAAGCTTACATTCAAGAACAAACTGATACTAATTCCCAACCTCATTTATATGCAAATTCTTTTTAGAAGTCCCTGGCCATGCACTCAGTCAGACTTGGGTGAAGATATGTTTTCTGACTGCAGTGTTTGCAGGATATGATGGGCCACAGGGATTCACCCGAAGGTGTGTGTTTGGTTTTATGTTCATGATGATTGATGCTGCAACTCACTCCCCCTAGCCCTGTGTGTCTAATATAGGTACAAGTCTCACAAAGAACTCATCAACTCCAGCAAAACCTATTTTATTTTTAAAATTTGCCATTGGTTGTTGGTGTTGTTGGTTTTACTATTTCAGAGCCGAAGAGAAGAGCACGCCACTTTAAACTTTGCACATCGTTTCTCCCAAAAGTTGAAAATAATGATGGCTTCATTTTCACGTCCTGACCTCTGCCTTGTAACAGCTTTGTCTCCTCACAGTCCGGTCAGCTGGGGAACTTGTTCACACGGTCCTGCATCGCTCAGACTTCCCACAACTTTTTCTACATCAAAGTCAATGAGTGCAGGCAAGGTGAACAGAGAGTGGCTGCTGCAGTAGAAGATGCTGTGCTGTGCCTGGCTCCTCTGTAGGAAGCACAGAGAGAGGAAAGTTTTTAGAGGAGACCACGTGACCTGGACTAACTGAGAAAGAGAAGCAGAGGAAAAGGCGAGTGATTCAGTGCTCCGACACATAATAATCAACCCAATGTACAGGCTGAGCACTGATTAAATTGAATAGAGCTCTATACCACAAAGAAACATTGCGTTCAACAATCGAAGAGTGAAAGCAATCCAGCATGCCAAATTGGGCTCAGAGGATTCAAGTAAATTGAAACTGCTTAATCAAGAGCAGAAATTTAAAAACGAGGGCACTCAGAATGATATCAATCTGCACTCTCTAAGAAAACAGGTAAGGTGCTAATAGATAGGAACCTGGTTAAACATGTGATGACATTCAAGCTCCAACAACCCACAATTAAACCACATCATTGTACAGGGGGTGGACACAATTACAAGAACACCTTTGATTTTGTTACCTTTGGACAGAGCCAGGCTACTGTTTCCAGTTTTATTCCTTGACGAGGAGAAGTAACTTCCGGACCCTCTCGAGGAAGTTCTGATTTTGTTGACTGTTTCTCATCTAACTCTTGGCAATATCTAAATATCCAACCAAGTGTATCTGAGACAGCAGCACAGAGAGACCTCACCTCTTTTGGTGAAAATATACTGTACATACAATAAATTGGAGGTAGTACTTACTGCCTGACCTTTGTTCACTGCCGCCAGCTTTTTAACCCCCACCTTTGTGCTCAAAAGAGAATACAGCATCCGCCCTCTCAGCTCTTATTCCAAGGTCCAGAATTCCTTTTTCTTGAGGAAATTTGATGAATTTAGAGGAAATTGGGAGGTTTTGAAAAACAGGTTCAAAGATTTTCCTCAGACTGAAAGCCTCAGGAAGCAAACAATTCCCAGCTGTGATGTGCTGCTGAGGTCTGTCTCTCCCTCTCATTTTCCCTCTCATTAAAGTTCTTTTTAACCTTCGTTTGCTCTGTCATCCCATCTCTCTCTCTCTCACTCATTCTTTCTCTCATCTCTTATTCATTGTACGTCACCCTGGATAATAGTGTCAGATCAATGCCGAAACTGTGAATGTCTTTCTCCCTTCCATACATTCCTCCTCATAACGTCGCATTAGAGCTGGCCTACTGGACAGAGCGTGCCTCTTATTAACCGCACACAACAGGATCTCTGTGTCCAATCTCTTCTGCAATTGAATTCTATTAATATCCCTTTGGCAGCTGCCTGAGAAGTGATAATATTGTTCATTTTTGGAGGGTGGATGAGGTTTCATGGGGATGGAGAAGAGGGGTAGTTGTGGTTAGATTCAGCTGTTGGAGGCATTTGACTGATGCAGTGGTTTGTGTGGCTGCGGGGTCGACCGTCTCGCAGGGATTCGGCTGTTTGCATCATGGCTCCTCTGGCGTGATGTCTTGTTGCTTTTTTTCCCGGTGGGGATTTTGTCACAGTTATTTACGGGCAGCTTTATGACAGCGACGTGAAATAACATGCAACTATGCTGTGAGGAAAAAGGGGGGTGGGCCAAATCCAAATGTAGCTAAGCGCATCTGGCTGCAGTCGCACAAAACAACTGGGAGAAAGAGCTGTCGTGCGAGTGGAGATGGTGACCTTGAGCTGAGCTGTGGAAGAAATGGCCGAGCCGAGCCCCCAGAGCGCTGAGGTGAATATGGAGTCCTGTCAACATGAGGAATGTTGTCGTGCTGTTGTCTGGCAATAAAAGAAGCCATCATTCTCTGCAGAACATCAAAAATAATGCCGTCTCCGAGCCTGTACCTCGACAACCTGGAGAAATGAACCACCCGGAGATGTATGCATTTCACAGCTTTGGTCTGGTATTAGCTTTTTGACATTTATTAAAACAATGCCAATAAAAAGGACTGAAATACATAGTTCAATCACGAGACAACAGAGCTTTTTAATAAAGTTGACTATTAATGGTCAATTTGGCATTTGCTGTAGCTCTAAACTACCTCCAGGCAGTGCAGCTGTTTATTAGAGGTGGGGGCTGAGTAAGAACTGAACATAATGGCATTTCATTTAACTGCATATGCATTTCACGCTAGTAGAATATCACGATTTACAGTTATGGTTCCAATTCAGTGGCTTAAACGGCTGTGGTAAATCCCAGTGTTGTGAAAGCAACTGCTTGAAAACGTGGTAAAAATCAGTGCCCTGTTAAAATCAGTGTCGTCCTGCATACCGAGGCCGGTTTATTCTCCGCAGGTGGCGACAGAATGTCATAACAGAATGACAGGGATATTATTCAGAACAATCTACTGTAGTAATGGTGAGAAAGGTGAACGGTGTAGGAGACAAAACAAAGAAAATCAATTTGAGTCTTTTTTTCAGGACAGAAACAGGCAGAAATTGGACAGTTAAAGAAACAGGAAATCTATAAACCAACTGTGGTCCGATGCAATAAATGCTCAGCAAGTTCTTTTTAACCGAGTGCCATGAATTGAGTTTCGGGCAGACCTCCAGATCTACGAGACATATTTATCAGTTCATAGAAGATGAGCGAGTATCTGCAGTGATGGGGGTGGGGGCGGAAGAACAAACGCAGCAGGTCGCACTGAGCCACGGCGTTGGCCATGAGAGACTCAATGGTATGGAGCCGAGAGGAGTTAAACAGTATTGAAATGTTTGGATCCCTTCCTTGCCATCCGAGCCTGTGACATTGACTTATGGTGACACCCTCCAGCCTGTTTTGCTTAGACAGTTAAATGACAAATGGTCCTGCCTGTCAGCCAACATCTGTTATTCATCTGCAGCCTGGACTGGCACTGCCAGGCCAGCACCTCGCAGACGGCTGGCCTGGCAGCCACCTTTAAAGCCAGCCTTCCACGGCTCAGTCGCACAATTACAGCCAATCAGCAACCAAACACTGTGATCTGAGCTCCTTCAACCGCAATCGCACCCAATCCTTAATGTGTTTGCGTCAAAGAGTTATTTAACAACGGCTGTTTAAGTTGAATCAGTTGGATAGAAAAACAAGTGGATGGTGCCAGAAAGTTCTTTTGCCTTCATATATACATGGGTCCGGACTATAAAAATATCAGGTGTTTCGAGTACTTTGTGTTGTGCACTTTTGGGCCACAAGAGTACAGGGCGCACTAATATATAATGATATAATGATATAATGATATAAGTAAAAGCAATATGCTTCATTATCCTCTCCAGATATTAAGCTGTATGTCACATAAAGCTGATAAAATATGAAATAATAATGAAAATGAAAGGATTTAAATAAAAAAAATTATTAGCACTAAAAGTTGTCTAACTAACAACGAAACTGCAGCAACATGTCTTGACACACACCGCTGGCACACCGTGGATTAGTATCCACATGCTAACAAGCTCTGAGTCTACCCTCTGACAACTGGTAGCTACTTGAATGAATCTGGTGAGCCCCGAAGCCCCCAAGCGGTCCTTACGGTATTCTTCGCTGTACAGGCTGCTGTTTGGGGGTAGTGAGTATGTTCGGGAGCTGATATCAACAGCAGTCCAGACGAGACTACTCGTGCGTACAGGTTTGTAGTTCTGAACCACTGCTTAAAGCAACCTAAACCTTCACAAGCTGAGTTCGTAGCACTGTTTAAGGTTGCAATGCTCCATTTATATGGCTGGCAGTTAGTTTGGTAACATATAAAAGCAGAGAAGGCGAAGGCCTCTGTCAGTGCCGGACTTCAGTGTGCGAGCATATGGCTATCCTGGGATGTACCAATGCAGACCCGGTGGAAATCAAACCGTAGAAAAGAGTCCTTTTTGGCTATCACTACAAGTGTAGAAGATGAATCTTTAATTATTAGTCTTCAACGTAAGACAAAACAGAAGTAAGTATAGAGCAGATGTAATAACATCTGTAATAACACACATGTCACAATTTCTGTGCTAGAAGCTGCACATTATGTGTTTTTAATATTATTAACATTACAATCATCAGCCTAAATGATAAAGTGAAACATTCCATCTGGCCTTTGAGACCCTGTAGAGCCGCCCTAATTACTCAAATGCTCAAATGAGCTGCCTAATGCAGCTTCAGCCAGAATGTAAATGCATGAGAAATGATTGCACCATTATGTTGGTGTTAAAAATACCAGCAGCACAACTTAGTGAGGGGGAGAAAATGCAAAATCTAAGAAAAGGAAATATACAAATAATGTGAAATGATATGATGAGGAATGAATCATAGCATTAGTAAAACAAATTTACAAATTAGAAATGAGTGCAGAATATGCACATACGAGATTAAACTGAATAATGTGATGTTCAGTTTTCTCCTCCAGAAAAGAGGAAAATGACTCACGTCTAACAGTAGAACAAATTCCACATTCTGCTTCCCTCTCTGCTGGATGACACAGCTAATATCTATCCTCTGTAGGTGGAATTAGATGTTAAGTCAAGGTTAAATGACCAAGTGTTTGCGTTGCATTGTGTTTGGACACTGTGTAATGCAGCGTTTCTTCAGTGATTATGGATAGTAGGAGCGCGGCAGCAGTGTTTAGGGACTGTTATCTGCAGCCTCTTTTCATTTATGATGGTTTTATAATGCTCTCTCCTTCATGGATCACACTCTCACAGGCACAATACCGCACAACGCTGCATACTTTATGATATTCAGCAGCAGAAGTTAAACACACAGCACACACTGTGGGCTTTGAAGAGCCTAAGTAAGAAGTGGTATATTGCAGCTCCACAGAGGAAATGGAAAACATTCAAAGCTTATGTCTGCTCTGCTTGAAGCTGCATTAGGCACAATTTGGTCTTTAAGAGAGAAGAATGTCTTACCTATCCAAGACAGTGGGGTTCACCTTATTTGACCAGATGAGATTCTAGTGTTGGATAGTTCCCTATGAGGACTGTTCTTTACCATGAAGTTAGCTCTGCATAGCCAGCCCATAATTTTCACTTTGTTTCATGGTGGTCTGGCTCAACAGGTACTGTGTTTGATTGAAAGATGTCATTTTACATGTTAAACCGGTCTCACATAATGTGAACTTGAAAATAAAAGCTTTCTTCCATTGACTGGAGACAGGAGACTTTGCTTTACAGGACACGTTGGCTCCAGGAAACGTGACATTTCTCCCAAATCATCCATGAAATCAGGCAGGATTTGAAGCTAGAAATAAGCAGAGCAATTGTAGAATTAGGCTTCATTTTAGCACAGTATAAGGCGCTTTTCCCACACAACTGTTCTGCTTCAGTTTCTACAGAACTATACAGCGCATCACACTGGCAGGAGCCAACGTGTCCTATTCCCCATCCACATTCTCCAGCTCTTCCTGATGATGATGAGGTCTCTTTTCAAGCTAGATAGGATATGTAATTCGTCCAGCATGTTCTGCGTCTACCCCAGGGCCATCTGCCAGTTTGACGTGTGCGGAATATCTCCACCAGGGAACGTCTGGGAGGCATCCTGATCAGATCCCCGACCGACCTCTGGCTCCTTTCACAAGAGCAGAAGTTCTATTCCGAGCTCCTTCCAGATATCTGAAGTTCATTTCAGTCATCTGTGTCCTTTATGTCAGTTTTTCAGTCACTACCTAAAAAAACTAACTAAAAAAAAAAAAAAAAAAGTATATACAAAGAAGACTAAATGTTATCAGTATCCCTAAAAGTCATGTGTTCAAAGTTAATACATTGTCAAATGGCAAACCTAAATAAATAAAAGTCGCCTATTCCTTATTTGGTACTTCCACTTTTAATCCCTGTGAACAGGAGCATTTATGAAAGATGAGTTAGTGTAAATTCTTCCCTTTCTCTGTTGTCGATGTAACCGTCACCGAAAGGCAGCTAATTCCATCGTGACCTCAGAGTGTGTGGGGACAGTACACCCATTAATCAGTGTGTGATGCACACAGGAGGAAGTGCACCCTTGCTGCTCATAAATAGTTTATTTAAAGCAATGTGATTTGTACCGTAAAACTCTGAACATATAGTATCCACCTCAAAAATAAACCTTTTAAGGAGAAACCGAAAAAACCCCACTACTTTCTGAATGGCTACTAGAAGTTTTTTTAAACTGGCCCCTTAAGTTTACAGGTCATGAACTGTGAATAAAACAGCTGCTGCATGAAACACATTTTGTGCTGCCATGTTAGGACAGAAATGGGGCACTTTGGTGGCTGAGGTTCTGGTGCCTACCATGAACTGCAATGTCCCAGGTTTGACTCCAACTCCACTCTCAACTGAAGGCACAAAATGCCACCAAAAAGTAAAAAGTGACAGAAATGCAGTTTCCCACTGAATTTTACGTTTGTTTATCATTTTTTTAAATTAAATTAATTCGTCATTTATTCTGTAAATGAGCCAAATTGAAGTTGTACTGTAGACTTTTACAAAGACATTTACTGACATGATGTTACATTATTTCTTCATAATGAAATCTTTTAGACTTTTAGACACATTTGAACCCACAATTGGCGCATTTGGCTGCTAATGTGAAGAGTTGCAAAGTACTAAACTCAAACTTTGACTTGGGTAACATGCAGCGTAGTGGTTAGTCCATAGTAAGCAAAGTCCACGTCTCTGTAACACGGGTTTAAAACATGCCGATTACTTAAACATTTAACAAGAGTAATAAAGCAGAGTCATTGGGATGCTGCTGTGTATCGGATCAATTGGGCTGCTTGAGATACACTCAGCAGGTCCTACACTGATGTCTTGACACAGAATATGCTGTAAATGTCCTGCATACTCCCATCACACACATAAACACATTTACATCTGAAGTTAGACCAAATAAACTAATGTGAATTCATCAACATACCAAAGATGATGATGAGATGATGCTTTTGTTTGAATGGAGCTATAGAAAAGTATCCTTTCACCCGAAATGGAGACTTGGCTTTCAATTGTTTGCCCAAGTGAAATTGCGGTGTCGAACACTGGTGGGAAATCTTCTCCAATACAAAGAATGATTGTGGCAGAGGCAAAAGGTGATTGAAAAAAATCAGGGAGTAAAAAACAAACAGAAGCCCTTGATGCTTTCAAAACGTTACAGAGATGTCAGAGGGGTCAGAGTCACAAAGCCTTGAAAATAGAATCCGAGGAGAAAGTCAGACCCTTAGAGAAATAAGGGCCTGGGGGATATTTCTCTTTTTTCTTCAGTGCTGTGCTGCATGTCTCAGTCTGACTGAGGCTACTGCAGTTTTGCGCCTCGTTGACTCGTTAATGATGTGGTAAAGACACGTATGAAACCAGTTAGATGGACTCTGTGAGGCAGAAACACGGCATCATCTGCAGCAACGAAACATTAGTATCATGTTTTGCATGTTATGAAGGAGGCTGACGCTAATCTTTTTTGCCGCATGATTGAAACATTAGTTTCTCGTCTGTTAAAGCACAGCTGCGGTTGGTTTTCTCCAATAACACTGACAGAAAGAGACAAAGAGGAACAGAGGACTTTAATAGAAGGGTCTCTTGCAATGATCTGTACACCTATTATCTTGTATTTGTTTATCTGTCTGTCCCTCGCCGTATCTCAGAGGCAACTCATCAACAATTTGACAAACATAAATTGTCATTGTTTCATTTCATCACTTCAGTTGCACAGATTGTTCTAACGGAGTACATAGAGGTTAGTTTAAATGTCTCTACGTGACACGCAATGTCTTTGGTGCCACTAATTACAAATGGATGAAACTAAAGCCTGCATTCACACCTGTGCACACCTGGCAGATCGCTGTAGGAAGTGGGTGAGAATGAGAGATTGTTTCAAAAAGTTACCAGAACAACTGATGGACACAGCTGCCCCCAGTTCTGACGTTGGAATGGTGCGATAAGCACTTTGTTTTAAGTATACTGACGCCTTAAGACCACTTTTGGACACAATGGATGTCACTTCCTCTTTCCCATTTCCCTGATTCAAACAATTAGGAAACGTAAGATAAGTTACGCATTCAACTGCAAGTCGGCTGGCTAATCACGCTTTATGCTATTTATCACTTTATTTCTAAAGACATTTTTGAGAATCTTCATAGCGTCACATTTACTGTACAGACAAAAGCAAATAAGCAGATTTCCCAAAATGTCCAACCACTCCTTTAAGTAGTACTAGTAACAGTATTAGTAGTAGTAGTAGTAGTAGTAGTAGTAATCATGGCAGTAGACCTAAGTTGTAGTAGAAGTGTCATAGTAACAATAGTCTCAGTAATGATGCTGTTTCAGCAGTTGTTACAGTAGTTGTTGTGGAGGCTCAATATTTACGGGCTGGCTGCTCTCAGTTATAATGTGTATAAAGTATGCATCTTTTAGAATGCACTTCCTATGTTCCCCCAAGACATGATATAAATAATGATTCCTGGCAGTTGACAGTTGATCAATTTACTGCCATACACACGTGTGTGTGTGTGTGTGTGTGTGTGGTTCTGAAAGATCAAACAATATAAAATAGCCGTTAATAACATCTCACTCGTAATAAATGCAATAGCCACAGATATCCAATAGCCTACAACTTGGCTACAACACACAAAGCTAACGAATTAGCATGAACCTAACAGTATGCATAAACAGACAAACAGTAAGAAACTGTCAGCAGTATTACCATAAACGTAAAGGGACCGTTCACATCGAAACATTATGCATTTTCACTGCTATCCAGTTACACTGTAATTACAGAATCATAACAGTGCTTTGACAATGTGCACTCACAGGAACTCAAGCGGTGGATCAACTGCGGAGTAACAACTTAAACTTGAACAGACAAACTAAAACTGTATCATGCCACAGTCACTTCACTCCCATAAAGCACTAGTATTAGTACTAGTACTAGGCATCAGTAATATTAAGAATTGGACCAGCACAATTTATGATTTAAGGATGCAGCACTGACTTTGTGAAGTTGAATTCAATCACACTGTTATCTGCCATGTTAGCGAACAAAACTGATGTTAAATCACTGAAATGATTAACAGCCACAGCATGTGAGCAGTGATTTTATTATTAAGTATGTGCACCAGATATAAACCAGGCAAACTGCATTGAAACTGGGACAAAGATAGTGTGGCACGGTATTGATCATTTTACCTGACCTCATATTTAACATATTTAAAGTCATTGTATTGACTTTATTTAACCTTGTTTAACAAGTGAGTAAGCCCGTTGAGATTAAAGCTGTTTTTCCAGGGAGACCTGACCGAGAAAGCAGCTTCATGACTGGCATACAGATGCAGAGAAGCTAAAAGGCCAGTAGCAGAAGGAGTCCATATGTATAGAAAACGCCTGGACTCATACATCCACTTAATTTCCCCACACATGTTCATATACATATGATACATATACACACATCCATTCTGTAAATGATGTTCTTCTTCATCTTCTGACATCCTATCATAGCAAACTATCAATACTGAAATTACAGTGTCTCCTATATTTCATTAAAAACTGAAATAACAAAATATAAACAAATAGTGGAAAAGCCTAAAATATATTTATACAGTATATTACTGCTGTATAGTACTGACAGCCATGCGTGTCACACACACACACACACACACACACACACACACATAAGAACTAGATCCAGGAGAAGTCAGAGCTCAAACATTAGTCCGACCTTGACTTTCCTCCTCCCTGGCTCCCTACAGGTATAAAAGACCTTCCCAGGCCGATGCATGGACTCCTTGAAGCCCAGCTGAGACTTCACAGCCACTCCTTCCATCTTAACTTAAAAAAAACAACAACACTACAGACAGATTAATATCGGGACAATGATTTAACTGGATATTGGACGTTCCGTGTCACCCCTCATTGATGTGATGGAAGTTCTTTCCTCTGTTTGACAAAGAAAGCAAAACCCATATTTGAAGGTTTTTATATTTCACATAGCTGACCAGAAAAATCCTTCCAGTGTGGTGTGGGGAAATTTAAGTCAACAGCTTCGGGGATGCCACTCAGCAAAACCAACAACAAAACCTGTTTCAGTCTGCAAGAAGTAGCAGCTAACCCACCCACGGAGAATTTAAGTTTCTTATGATGGTCTAAAATAAAGATATTTTGGCCTTGTCAATAATACAGCCCTGCAAAAAACACTGGGTATTGAATCCACAAAATACCAAATTCTGCTTTTAAAAAGTAGAAACAATTTCAATTGAATCAAACTCATCTCCTCAAAAATAATGAATGTATCTTTCTCAGCATCAAATCGCCATTATACCTCTCTCATATCTTCTTCTCTAGCCTGGTCAGAGAGCATGGAAGCCACAGTCCCACGGCACATTGGTCCCATGACATATAGACCAATTTAATCATCATTTTATGAGATTGCGATCTGTGATCTGTGAGATTGTGATGGTGATCAGCTGCCTATATGAAGAAGAAGACGTAGCTTTGCAAGATGAAGAAGAACCATGAAATATCTTCTCCATCTAAAGTAATTCATTTTCATGTGAGGAGGATGGGAGTTGAAAATGTCTAATTTCTTTTTCTACTACTACTACTACTAATAATGATTATAGTGGTCTTTATTCATGTGGACCTTTGTTACGAGGTGCTGGTAAAAACATCAGATAACACAAGCACCAATTAAATCACACAGTAAGAATACATCAATTAAATAATAAAAAATAAATAAAAATACACTAAAGCAAAGCTGCCATTGAGGACTTGGGTTACATAAGAACGCTAATACTGTATCAGACAGCGCAGGACCATGAATGTCTTTATAAGTTAACAATAACATTTTAAAATTTTGACTATTTTGGTTGCAGCAATGTGGATGACACAAGACACAAAGGAATTTAGTTCTTTTGTTAGGTATCAATAAAAAATATTCCTTAGCTGAAGAAAGCCAGATTTTATAATCACTTTCATTTGTCCACTGAAAGTCAAGAGTCAATAGCACACTCACACCTTTTGCTCAAGTTCATCCTGGAGTAGAAGTTTGTCTTTTGGATGACCTAATAAAAGAATCTCCATCAAATGTTGAGACGTTCAATAGTGAATGTCAGATAGGCAGGTCACTAAACAGGTAGAGCCCCTATCTGTAGTGTTTTGAGACTGTTGTGGGCCAAAGGGAGCATATAAACAGATAAAAGTAATGGGCCTGAAAGTGACCCTATCTACCTGGTGCCCGCCTGTCATATTTGATCACTCCAGGGTCACAAAGGTATCCGTTGTTGTTGTTGTTGTAGTTTTTTTACACTTGTGTGCTTATATTGTTCAGGAGCAAGCAACTGAAACTTGCTGACCCCATTTGAAGTCGAATATGTAAACGCTAGTCGTAGAAATCTCTCAGAAAAGTGGGTTTAAAAGTGAAATACTGTAAGTGTATGTATGTTTCCTTCCAGGATTCGGGCCTGTTTAGAGTCTGCCCGTCCAGTAAAAGCTTGATCAGAATGGGTTGTGAAGGTGTTGAGCATGACACACACTTTTCCCCACAGGACCATCCCTTGTGTTTTGCTGAAGCCTTGTCTGCTCGAATCCAAGTCTGACGCCCCTTCTGACAAAAATTATTTAACAGTCCTTCATTTCCAGCGCCTTGGGCTTTCTGTCTCAACTCCTCCTGTTAAGCAAAGCCTCAGTGTCAGGGGAGTTAGACTGAAATTCACTTTGCAGCAGGGATATAGAGGAGGATAAACCCATCTAAACTCAGTTTACTCACCTTTTGATTTGCAGAATAGGGCTTTCTGGCGTTTTAGTCTGACATAAGTCTTTATATCAAACATTCATAATATCAGACCAATAAAAGTATTTTATTTTAATCCGCTACTTATCCAGAGAAAGTCGAATGAGCTCCATATGTTTGTGCTGACAGCTTCACTGTACAACTGCAGTCTTCCCCCTGTTGGCCAGAAAAGCAGCTGGTAGAACAGGTAGGGGTTAAATACCTTGCTCAAGAGTATTGGCTGAAGAAGAGTGTCAGTCATTCAGGCTCCCCACCCACTGCCAGCTGTTGTCAGGTCTTTGGTGAAATTGTGTCTGGCGTCCACCAACTTTAAAAGTCGAACTATAATTTTCTCCATATGTGCTAATAGGGGATCAAACTGTTTTTGGACATATTTATAGAATCATGTAAGCTTCAGTCATCTGTTTTTAATGACAGCATATGACTGATACGTTATACTCTAGTGTTACTTAACAACCGTACTGATTTAAGAGTACCCATCATGCTCTTTTATAGCTAGCAAGTTCGGCTAATTAGCGCACTTGAAAAATGGAAGCTACAACCGAATTCCTCTATCCTGATTGACAGGTTGCCGTGGTAGCGACTTGTCAATCACACCACCCTCTACAGCATACCCTGCTTAAACGTCTATTTTACCCAAAATGGGACCATAATTTACTAAATGAACATCATGCAGCATTGAAGAAGACTTGAAACTAGCAATTGAGACCCTGAACTCATCAGGAAAATGTTTACTGAGGTAATAAATGAGAAGTAGCGTCATTTTATCATAGACTTCTACACAATCTGACTTCTTTTCGCAACCAGTGGAGTCGCCCCCTGCTGGTCATTAGAAAAAATGCAGGTTTTAAGGCACTTCTGCATTGGCGTCACTGTTCAGGCCTGGAAGTTGGTGCTTGGTCACACACTGCTAAAAGGAGGGGTGTCTAGCTAGCGTTAGCTGCCTCCCTGTCATGGATCCAGCTGTGGTGACGGCACATGACCAGACAATCAAAACTCACAGCAACGAGTCGTCCTGTAACCTAATGACCGACCCTTCTCAGTTGTTTTTGCATACATAGGAAACACTTGCAGCGGTTTACTTAGCTAAATTAGTATATATGAATATAACACCAACGAGACTGGAATTGCTTTATTTCATTTTTCACCTAACCTCTCTCATTCTCCAGATATTAAATGATCCTGCCCCCTCTTGCAGGTAATTTTGATCTCTAATATGGAGCAGTCTACGCCGGTCCTTATTTTTTAACTTGAACCTGTGGCAGAAAACCCATTAAAAGCACCACTTAACATTGCTGGAGTGTGGCGCTGTGACACCAGGTGTGACCTAAAAAAGGTAGACGGCGTAATTAGACACGGCAGATTCAGGTCGGAGAGGGCATCAGTCTCTGTTTCACTCTCCTACAAATTAGTGACAGAGCGGATGTATTCAAATAATGAATCCTTTCTCCCTGACAAAGTTAAAAGGAATGAGCTGGAGGAAGTGGGAGAGAATCAGAGTATTACAAAGAGTCTGGAAATCAGACGGTATACGCTGACAGAGTAACATGGCTAGCTTTTGAATATCAAGTGAAGGCTTTCTTCCTCTGATGAATACATATGGCCTGGGAGAAATGATGTATCCCTCCTTCCTGACTGCAATGATGATGCCCAATGAATGTGAAAGGGAAGCAGATGGTAGCCCGCACATAGACAGACCACTACTGTCGTTATTACATATGATGGAGTGGAAGAAGGATGACTCTGTACTCGCAGTAATGTAAATCATTCCTTTTGAGAGCAGGTACTCCAAAACATCTGGGAATTGTTGCAGTTTAACAAAATATTAAACACCCTGAAAACACATTTTCTCAGTCAGCTTCTCACTGTGATTGAAGAGGTTCTACATGGACACAATATTTTGGGCCTGAGTTAGAGCAGTTATATTTATTCCACATGACAGATTTCTGTATTTCTGTTTTTGTCTGTAAAAGAAGTAGTTGCAGTCTTTCCTGTGCCATAACTTTTATGTAAAACTACACCTGTGTTATTGGCCTGAATCAAATAGGGCTGCAGAACAGAGGAGCATCCCACAATCACTAATTAAGACCCCATAGATTTGCCCTATTTACATGGGAAGAATGTGAATTTTAAACAGCATCAGTTAGCGAGCACACTGTCCAGAGAGATAATTTTGTCCAGAAAAAAAAGTGCCTCGGTCATCAGGCCAGTTAATATACATCCTTTTCTTGGGTTGCAGCTCCAAGCAAAATATTATTGAGTAAAATGTCAAAAAATGTTTCAAATATATTCCAGATGATTTGGAGTTTACAGCCATCATCTTACCTATTACTTACTATTTGTATCAAAGTTCGGAGTCTTTGATGTTACCTCGTTCTGCCAGTGTGCGTGGCTGTGTGAGTCAGGTTTAGTCGTCCGTATCTCCATCTGTGTTGATCTGGAGGATCTAGGGCTGCCGGGCTGACCCACGTCAGGAATCCTTTTGGTCGCTGTGGTCCTGGCCAGACCGGATACGGGGGAAGAGATGCAGTGTCGGTGAGCTCCACTGGCATTGTTCCAGTCCAACAGCGAGGAGATTGGAGAGGCCTTCCTGTATCACTTCAGACACACTGGTGCATGCATTCAGATCAGCCTGAAAGACCAGTGGAGTATGTCAGAGGGGTAGACTGCGCCTCCAGGCCTGTGAGATGTAAAATTCAAGAGATGCAGGCAGTTTGGTGGCTTAGCCCAGTTTAATCTTTCTGCTCAGTGCCCCTTGTTGAGTCGTGCATTTTTATTAAGTCCCAATGACAAGGAGTGGAGGACCACGGCATGCATATTCACAGCCAGAGACACTTCTCTCTGTCGTCCACCACAACTAATTGTTACTGTGCCTATCCAAGTGCTGCTGCCCGATTCCCTGTGCATTCACATAGCTTTACAGCAGAGCTGGCCTGCTGACTGGCTAAACTCTGCTACTTAGAAAGCGCTTCAACGCAGGTATGACTCTGTCGCCTCTATGTTGAGCTGGATTGTGTCGGGGAAAGTGTAGATAAACAGCGGGGCTGGAGAGGGCATCAAGCACAAAGAGATCCACCAGCTGACTAGAATAGAGCGTGAGTGTGTGTGTGTGTGTGTGTGTGTGTGTGTGATGATTTGGAGGATGTGGAGGGAGCAGATGCTATTCTGAAGGGACCCCGAACAGCATACAAAGCACCTGCCCGCTATGACAGATCACCTGTGATCTCGGAGAGATACAGCAGCCGTTCAGGCCCAGTTTGAGATGTCACAGGAGGTGGCTTTGGCTGACTTTTTCACTGATTTTTTTTTTACAAAGAGATGAAAGATTGGGCATGACCTGCGGTTCAAAATAGCCGTCTGACGGTATCTACAACTTTAGGATGAATCGAAGGGATTGTGGCAGAAAAACATATTGCATCAGCACCTCCACCTATACACCATGCCAGTATACTTTTCCTTCTATACATTTGTGCCCAGTAAGAAAAGTGTGTTCGTGCTTCATAAACATTCATACATGTATTGAATGTTTGCTAAGCCCTGCCCCCCTTAATTACAGCAGCTACACCTTAACTACACTTAAGTTTTCAGTTCTTGCACGGCACATATGCAGTTTACAGTGATAACGGTGGCAGATTTACCAAATGAAATTCATACTCATTTTTCAAACAATGGATCCTTGATTTCAGACAAGGGTAGAAAAAAACAAGCTTCTCATTTCCAGCAGTCGGCAAAACCTTGGATTTTGCTGAAAGACCGAGGCTGCATCTCACAGGCAAAAACTCAGCAGCCTCCTCACCAGTTTGATGATTCATGTAGAAGACATGGAAATAAAATAAAAAAAAGCTTTGTTCTTCTGTATTTAGAACTAGTTTGTCCTGGTATTATAAGTAGGATAAGAAAACTGTAAGATCAGACTGTTATTTAGTTTTATCATCACCTTGTTAAAGCTTGGGCTACATACATCAAACACTCGTTTTTTTTAACATTACAAGAGAAAAGGCTTGTAAAATGAGGACTAACTGTGCTTTTTGGGGGGTAACGTGCAAACTTCAAATGAAGCGCAGTACAGAGCTAATATTACCTCTCAGTTACTACTGTAGGAGTAATTCCTTACATTTATTACATCTCTCTCACCACAACCCCCGCACACGCCAAATACGTGTGGAGAAATCAAGAAAGCTTCACAGGCCTGCCA
>NW_027261253.1:0-42848 GCF_043641665.1 Enoplosus armatus | reverse complement strand
GTACACTACTCACAAAAAGTTAGGGATATTCGGCTTTTGGATGAAATTTCAGAATGCACCTAAAATGCACTATAACCTTTACAGGTGAACTTAATTTGACCTTCTCTAAACTTTTGAATGTACATGTCCAACTGTCCAGTGTTTCAGTACTTATTGCATAACATGCTGTTCTCTAACAAGGTGATTAACCGCAAAAATCACAACAAGTGTCTGATCCATGAATCGACCACTAAATGTTCTGGTTCAATGACAATTTGTATTTA
Source organism: Enoplosus armatus (assembly GCF_043641665.1). Lineage (NCBI taxonomy): Eukaryota > Metazoa > Chordata > Actinopteri > Centrarchiformes > Enoplosidae > Enoplosus > Enoplosus armatus. The sequence goes on along the minus strand of NW_027261253.1, from coordinate 42,585 downwards.
AACAGTCCTCTTCGTCATGCTGTTCACATTTTGACATCATGAGACCAAGACGACACCTAACAATCGATCAACAGTGACTGGCCATTGCGAGGCTTCAAACGGGATGTTCTCAGAGGGAAGTTGCCACTGAGCTTAGAGTTTTCACAGAGTGTCATCAGCAGGTTGCAACAGAGACAGAGAGAGACTGGTAGAGTCACAGAAAGGCATAGAAGTGGACGTCCTTTGGCCACATCCCATGCTGATGACCGCTTCATTGTGAACAGTGCCCTGCGGAACCAGATGGTGAATGCCACTCAACTCCAGGCACGTTTAAGTGAGGTGAGAGGCACCCGAGTGTCACGTCAGACCATTCGAAACCGCTTACATCAGCATGGTCTGCGTGCTAGACGAGCTGCAAGGGTACCTGACCACACCACCAGGGACAGGCATCATCGTCTTGCATGGGCCAGGGAGCATTTGCGCTGGATGAGGAACCAGTGGGCCTCAGTGCTGTTCTCTGATGAAAGTCGATTCACATTGAGCAGAAATGATGGCCGCCAACGCTGTTGGACACATCAAGGAGAACGCTATGCATCAGCCACTGTTGTCACCAGACGAGCCTTTGGAGTTGGTGGTGTTACAGTCTGGGCATGTGTGTCTAGTCAACACAGAACTGCCCTACACCTTGTGAATGGTACTGTGACAAGCCGATACTACCTGAATAACATCATTAATCCAGTCATTGTGCCTCTGCATGAGCAACACAGGCCTGATTTCATCTTCATGGACGACAATGCCCCAGCTCATCGAGGTCGCATCATCAGGGAACGGCTGCTGGAGGCTGGGGTCCCTCAAATGGAGTGGCCTGCACTTTCTCCAGACCTGAATCCCATAGAAAACCAATGGGATCAGCTGAGTCGTCGTGTAGAGGGTCGTAACCCCGCACCCCAGAACCTCAATGACCTGAGGGCAGCCCTTCAAGAAGAGTGGAATGCCATGCCTCAGCAGACAATAAGTCGACTCGTGAACAGCATAAGATGTCGTTGTCAAGCTGTAATTGATGCTCAAGAACACATGACAAGTTATTGAGACATTGACATTTTTTGTTGTGGTATACCCACCACTGTTGTTAGCTTTTGTTTCAATAAATTGTTTGAGATGAAGAAATTACCATTGCATGCTTCTACTTAAATGGCCTACTTTCATGATATAATATCACTGTAGCATGAAGTTTTTACATTTTCCATAAATTTCACCCGAAAGTCAAATATCCCTAACTTTTTGTGAGTAGTGTATGTTGCCCCAGGCAGTTGGGGTTGTGGTCACGCCTCTACACTTGTGTCAGTGTGTCCTGACCTTGAACAATCTCCTCTGACCATTTGTCCTCATATTTATTTTTCTAGCCATGCTAGCGGCTTAGCTCTGTGGATGGCAAGGTACTCAATGGATTATTATGTAATTTGGTACAAGCATTCATGTCTTGTTCAGGATGAATTGTAATCTTTTTGATGATCACTCTGACTTTTTTCTATGAGGTCAACATATTAATTTGGTTAATGCCCAAATACCTGCCAAACTAATGACATTCCCATCAGCCTCAGCTGTGCTTTGTGTTTAGTGCTAATAAGCGAACTAAATTACAACGTTAGCATTTAGCTCAAAGCATCGCTAATGCCTAAGTAGAGTAATTTCTCAAAGCTGCTAGCATGGTTGTAGACTCTTAGTCTTGTTCCTTTTCCTGCCTGTGCAACATTCAGCCCAAATGAGATCACATCAATTTTTACAGAAGAAAAGAGTTCACACAAACACAGAAAAACAACACCCTTGATCCCTCGAGTTATGGTGCAGATAGGTCTTTTCCTGTTCAGAAACTTTTTTTATTCTGGTGCATACATTTTTATTCACACCTCCAAATGTCTCCTGCTCTCTGTCCTTGTCATCCATCTATCCCTCTCTGAGACAAAAGGTCCTTAGAGTTGATTTACTCTGTTCCAGTTCAGATCTGTGATGGTAGACTGTGTGACGATGAAAGCTAAACACCCTCAGTCTGGTGTTATACAGCCCAGTGTTTCAGTCTCTTCAGTTATTTTTCTATCAAATGACCTCCTTTTTGGTATCACCCTGAAGTAGGGCAATACATCAGAGATTTTCTTAGTACAGATTTATTTGTAATGTGTTTAGGCAATTATACTACTATAACTACTGTTAGTAGCAGAATTGTCAGTATGTTTTTTGTTTCATAGAAAACTTGATAAATAACAGGAATCTCTCTGTGTTTGCGTTACATGTTGTATTTGGTCAGTTTTCCTTTAACGTTATTTTTTACAGTTTGTCAGAACTGCGTAATTATTGTTAGGAACTATTGTGAGCATTATTTATCTAAGCTTTAGCAACATAAGAATTACTTGTCATGTTGTAATAACTAGATTAAAATTACACCTGACATGGACAGAGACAAATGGAGAGTCAGGGCGAGGTGTGCAGTCTGTCCTGTAGAAGAGAACACTCTGTGCCACCAGTCATTCATCCTGCCTCATACTGTAAATCTAAGCAGTGTGTGATGGACACCACATACTGAGGAACACTGACCACTGCTGGGCCTCTTAGGAATATTTTCCCAGGTGTTGTCTAATAAAGCTTCCTGCAGATTCTTAAGTGACTGATCTCCCTCTCTGTGACACACCAGCTTTGCTTCTTTTCACCCACCTTGACCTTTTTGTCCCCCCCCCCTTTTGTTCTCGTTGTCAGGAGTCCCCTCAGGACAGTGCCATCACCAGGGACATTAACAGGACATTTCCAGCTCATGACTACTTCAAAGACACTGGAGGAGACGGACAAGACTCCCTCTACAAGATCTGCAAGGTGAGGACACACACGCAAGAGGATGTTTAGGTTAAAGTCAACACAGGACATTATGGAGCCAGTCAAAAAAAAAAATGAAAATGCAAATCAGTGTAGTGCACAAAGCTTTATTAACAGCTACAGCTGACTGTATGTCTCACACACACTGCACTCTGTTCCACATGGTCTGCCTTAAGAATTTAACTTAAATGTAAAACCCATATATTTATATCCATCTTTACCTAAACGTATCATCTGTTTTGCAACCTTTATAGGGAAGTATTTTGTTGAATTTATATCAACACAATACACAAATGCAGCTCAAAATACATCTGTAAAATATTTGTAAACATTAAAACACATTACCTATAAAAAAAACAAATTTGATGGTGAAACACTGATCAGTTATTACCAGACAACTATCAAAAAATACTGTATTTGGAAAACTGTAATTGGAGATATTTTATCTTCATCATTCAGTTTGTCTTTTTGGTTGCCGTGGTGCTGATTGACTGAAATGATATTAATCTGCATGTGAAATAGGATCCCTATAATACAGTGTAATTACTGTGTAAATGACTTGCTTTACAGTAGGTCTGATGATAAAGTTTGTAGAGCAGTAGTGAGAGTTGTCAGAGCTCATTAATTAACTCAGCAGCCAGTCTGTTTCTGGGTGGTTCAGTGAGTTCAAAACAGTCACTGCATGTCTAGAAAAGCAACCTAAGTTTCTAATCGAACACACACACAAACACACACACACACACACACACTAGACTCTACTATAATCAGTCCTCCTGCACAGCTGACTCTCACACACCGGCATGCACACACACATATACTCCAACTTGGCAACTTGTCACAAAATACTTATTGATCATGAAGTGCCAGTGCTTTATTTCTCATGAGAATGAACACGTGTGTATACAGTTGAGACATACACACATAGCTCCACATGAGTGGTCTGCCCACAGTTATTTTTTTCATTCATTATGTATAACTCAGGTGAGGGCATCCATCTCTTCCCAGACAGGCACCTCCTCAGGTGTGTGTGAATAATTCAGTGGGCGCTCCCTTTCCTCTGTGTGTGGATTGATCCACACTTTGTCTGTTTGACTTGAACTCATTATTTGTGTTTGTAGCTCAGTAGGCCACTACAGCCCTTTTCTAAACTCTCTCCCTCCCCTCATATTTACTCCATTTGCTATACAACAACATCTCTCTCCCTCTCTCTTCGTCCCCTCCTTCCTCCTTGTCTTTTTAACAGTCTCTACTCATTTTTCTCCAGGTTCTTCCCTCATCTATGTCTTCCTTCACTGCTATTCTAATACCAGTAATGGGGCACTTCATAATAAAGTCAAGTGTGTTTGACATACAGCGCAAAACTTTCTAAAAAGGGAATAAAAATTACTAGATATTTCTCTCAACAGCTTGTGAGACTTAATTCCAGTGCTCTGTAGTCTGCTGTGGGTTCAAAAGCTAAATATTCATACACATTTTATTTGACTGATATGATGGTGGGTGGACAGTAGTAGTCTTTATTTTTGTGTGTGTAATTTCTCAACTTCTCTTTTGTCCTAGATATATAACATATATAACATATTTTGGTCTTTTTGTTCAAATTACCCACAACTTTTCTCATCTCTCTTTCACATTACATTTCATCAACTGATTCTGTGTTGAAATATAACATGTAACATAAATAATGTTTAATGTAGTTTCAAAAATATTGGTTTAAATCAGCTACAGGCGTCAGTTGCAAGGCGACGGCAGCATTTGGACTAACACATATCATACAATAATTGGACAAGCACCACCCCTGAGTTATCATTATTTCATTTCCCTCATCAATTATTGAATTCCCTGTGAAACGTCTTTACTAACCATGTGCCTCTGTCCTCTCCTTCAGGCTTACTCTGTTTACGATGAGGAGATTGGCTACTGCCAGGGGCAATCCTTCTTGGCTGCTGTGCTGCTGCTGCACGTGAGTTCACATATCAGCAGGGTCCTGCAAAAATCCTAGCTTTTCAAACAATTTCAAGAGCTGAGGGGGACTGTTTTGTTTTCATTTGACATGGGTATCTTTTTTGACATTCTGCAATGCTGGAGGATTGGCCTGCCTTATTGTGAATGTCTTGGAGTCCTGTCTGCGGTATATTCAGAGTAGGATGTGCGTGATGTTACTGTTACTGCACAAAAACACTTTGGGAAAGATTTCAGATGCAAGGTGGCATCTGTGGGATACTGACATGTTATTTCTATAAATAATGCATAATACGTTTGTGTTCATCTGTCATCTGAGACTGACTTGCCTTTAAGCACCCCATGCAGTCCAAGGACATGTCAACACTGCCATCTTGTGGACAAACTATGCTGTGAAGTAAAATGTTTGTCATATTAGCCTCATCTGAAACCTGTATCATCAGGGTATGATTTGGCATGGGGTACTAAAGACTAAATCTTTTGGTCGTCTTCTTCAGATGCCAGAGGAGCAAGCTTTCAGTGTGCTGGTCAAGATCATGTTTGATTACGGGCTCAGGGACCTTTTCAAGCAGAACTTTGAAGATCTGCATTGCAAGTTCTTCCAACTGGAGAGACTCATGCAGGTACGTGGAGCAGTGGGCTTCACTGTTGTACAGTGCAGTTGGCGTATATATTGACTAGCACTACTTTTTGTTCTCTTTATGACCTTGTTAACCCTGTTCTAGATCGATATGTCCTCCTCGTCTTTTTCCCCCAAATACTTTCTTCATTACATCATTTACTTCTCTCCTCTATATTTCCCTCCCCATCATTCCTTCTACTTGTCTACCTTCTCGTCCTCCTGTCTCTTTATTCATTTTCTCCTTCTCCCCTCGCTTCTTTTCTGTCTTAAACAGGAATATATACCAGACCTGTACAACCATTTCCTGAATGTGGGTCTGGAGGCTCATATGTATGCCTCTCAGTGGTTCCTCACCCTCTTCACGGCCAAGTTCCCTCTTTACATGGTCTTCCATATCATTGACCTGCTGCTGTGTGAGGTTGGTAATAAACTTTACGGGCTCCAATTCACACATACTTTTGAACAAATGTACATTTTGTTGTGTAACAGGTTTAATTTTCAGTTGCAGCCAATTAAATTCATTTATTTTTGCTATTTATGTACACACAGTATCACATACTGACAAAGAGAAACCTATTTTTAGACATGCAAATGATGAAGAAATGAAACTGAAATACAGACTACCTATGTGATGAGTCTCTAGAGGTTGACTCACTGATTAGTTAATGTGGCAAATTCAAGTTTGGAGTGAGAATTATTAAGTTTGAAATAAAAGAAGTGTCTAAGAGCTGTCTGTTAGGCCAAAGTCAGTAAAAAATGCATCCAGTTGAAGGACTCAGAGAGCATGGGGCGAATAATTTCTGGTCTAATGAGACAAAAATATTTTTTCTTTGCCCTGAATGTCAACCTCTACATGAAAACATCTAGTGTCCCATTCATCACCTCAATAATACCATTGCTATGGTGATGCATGACACCATGCTGCTGTAATGATGCATCACAGCAGCAGGGACTGGGAGACAGTCCAAATGACGGACAGACCCAAATACAGAGAGAAAAACCTGCTTCAAATCACACACACCTCAGACTGAGGTGAAGATTGACCTTTCAGCATGGTGGTCGCAGCCAAGACAACCCGAGTGTCTCTGGATGTCTTTAAGTTAGCCAGCCAAATCCTGAGCCTCTGTGGAGAGATGTTAATTTAAGTTTGTAGTTTTTCAAATTCCTTCCCATGAAGTCTTATAGCATTGCAAGGAAGAGTAGGAGACACTGTGCAAATTCACCATGAATCTGAAAGTCTGTCTTTATTTTCAGGGCATCAGTGTGATCTTCAATGTAGCCTTGGCACTTCTGAAGGTAAGGTTGCCCACTCAAATATGAACACACACATGCAAACACACACACACAACGTGCGATAATCACAGCTCTGATTAGAAAGAAACACGCAGCAAGTGCCAAAACAAAATCAAACCATGGAAAGATTTTAAACGGCTGCACATGTGAGCTGGTGCAGACACATGCGTAGTGTCACCACACAGTTCTGTCCTGAAAACAGTGCACATTTATTGAAGTTCTTTTATTTCATGCTTACTCTTATACCTAAGCTGGTTTCTCACAAACCTGTTATTTATTGTTTGTCGCAATCCATGAGGATCATGCAGCATCACTTTGCAAAAGAAGAAATGTCTGCCCAACAGGCTCATCTAGCTCGTGTAAATGTGTGCTTAATGTTCTTGTGTGTTCCCATCTTTATTTTCCTCAGACATCAAAAGACGATCTGATCCAAACAGACTTCGAGGGGGCACTCAAATTTTTTCGTGTTCCGGTTCCTAAGAGGTACCGTTCTGAGGAAAATGCAAAGAAACTGATGGAGCTGGCCTGTAGCATGAAGGTGAGTTCAGAGTAAAATAAAAAATAAAATAGAGTTTCAGTTCACTGTTAACATGCAGTAGCTATGCCTGTTCAGCCCTGCATCGCCCATACAAACATCTGGAACTTAAGGTTCAGCTCTGTTTTCATTTCAAAGTGTTGTTGGTGACCTAATTTTCATTGTGAGAAAAAATAGAAATGTATGTATGTGAGTGTGTAAGTCATGCGGTAACCCAGTCAGTATGTCTGCCAATCAGATCATCAAGTTAAAATGGATTGAATGAATGGATAAAATGTCTTTGTAGTCCAGCAGTGCTACTTAAACACCACTAGGGGCCACTTGTGAACTTGAAATCAAGCTGAACAGATGCAATGAACACACACACACACACACACACACACACACACACACACACACACCTCTCTTTCTGTCTCTTAAACACACACACACACTCACACCTGTGTCCTGACCTGTTTTGAACAACCTGGCCTAGTTTAGAGGGCCTGACTTTGAAGATAACTTTGGGCGGAGATATTTATTAGTACAAACTCTGAAAACTCTGCGAGCACAGAGAGAGATTTGAGCTTTTTGGCTCTCTGTTAGATGGTTGGACAGCACAGAGAGAGTGACACACAATGACTAGAAATATCTAGTGGAACTAAGTCAGAGGCAAATGTACTTGCTGTGCGGTCTTGAAGATGTTTCAGTACTCATCTTAAAGGCATCAGTCGTGAACATTAATCATGAGTTTGGCCTGATGTGGTCTCTCAGATGGGAGGCAAAACCACTATAAAAGCACATTCTTTCTCAAGCAAAGCTTGTGTTTCAAGGGGTTCTTTGTATCCTTTTGGATAAAAAGACCTTCACGCAGTCACATAGAAGCATATCCCATCATTTACTGCATACATTACTGCTTTAAGAAGTTATTTCCAGCACATTATTTTGCAAGAGAAAATTCCAAGAAGTCATTCGGCAAAACTGACCTCAGTGCGTACTGCAGCGCTGGAGCTGGAAATTAAATCTAAATCGAGATAGGCTAATCTGAAGCTTGGATGTCGCTATAGGGAGATTAACTGACCAGATTACTGGTGCCCTCATTGACTGATGATACTGTCTTCTGATTGGACTGGAGATCTTTCTGGGTTGCCAGGTGCTCTAACTTTATTGCCCATTTTAGCTCAGATTTGCCAGGTATATCGTCAGTGTCTGAGGTCTCATAGTGCTGCTTTAAACATGAGTTTTACATTTGAATGACCTACCTGAGGATGTATCCATGTACATTTTGAAGCTAAAAAAAAGCACAAAATGAAGGAAAGGTATATTTGTTAAATTGATCTTTTATTTATATACCAGAGGTTAAGGTCAGACATCCTGGTCCTTTACCCTATGAACTATCGACTCCTTCCTCCCCTGCTTCATCACCCTCATGGTGGAAGCACAAAAGCATAAAAGCAGACTCAGGATTACATTGTCCCAAGAAGGTTGTTGTTAGTGTAAGGAATCAGTAAGATGGCGTATTTATATTTTAACTACATTAATAGTAGAGCTACTGAGTGTCTGTGTGAGTTCTAGTAGATGGCATCAAGAGAAAAACTCTTTAAACTACTTTGCTTAGTAATTGTGGTCAAAGGTCATTATAATTTGAATGTCTTTTAAGTGAATATGTGACCAACAAAGTCATAAACCACAGTCAGGTCACACAATTTATTCAGGAGACAATCTCGGGGTCAAACTGGGGTCATTTATGTTGTCTTGATGTGTAGTTGTTACACCTACTTTCTCTTCTTGCCTGCCAACCTTTTGACTTCTAAAGCTAATATATGCAAATTGCCCCGGGAATTTAAATGGAAAGCATGAACGCATGCAGTTTATTGATTTGTTTTGTTTACCTGTGTGTTTTAGTTTCCATCTCTTCATCTCTACCTCACAGCTTTCTACTTTCTATCAAGTACATATGAACATGTATGCAGTGATATTTGTATTAGATTAGCAGCTACATACAGTTACAGCTTTCTGTGTTAAACTTTGCAAGATTTTCAGACTTTTTGTGATTTGGAAACAGAGCAGTTTCAGGAGAGCGGAGAATGATCAGCAAACCACCTGAGAGAGAGCAGGTGGTTTCACAATAAACCTCCTCTAGTTGCTAGTGTACTACAGGAAAACAATACTGATGGTACTGCACAGGTAATCTGCTAATTTATTATTAATCCGAGACTTGTAAAATGAGAAATATTTTATGTCTATAAATTATGGCTGTGCTTGAGACAGCCGTGGTTGCTCTGTGCTCCTAATTGCTTCTCTAAGCAGCAACTTCTGGAAACCCAGCTGTCTGTCAAGAAAGCAGGAGAAAAAGAACGAGAAAGGAGATGGATGAGGCAACTCCTGCCCTGAATGACCTCTTGTACTTTTTCCTCCTGTTGTCAGTCCCCCATTTACAGAGCAGAACGTGCAACCAAATACACTCACAGAGCACACACACACACACACACACACACACACACATACCCACACACACACACACACACACACACGCAGAGACACACTTAGAGCAGGACAGCATATGGGCCATGGTGTCCCAGTTCTGCCAGCATCATTAGGTGGTGAGAGCTGGGAGCATTTGGAGCATCTGATATATTGTAGTTTTATACTGAACCCGAGATTGTAACACACACATGCAGGCATGCACGCAAAGACAATGGGTGCATTCATGCTGGAGCCGTAACTAGATGCATTAAAATCCACAGAATGGACAAGCAAGTCTTAGTTTGTACACAGTGTTGGTTCTCTCTTTCATGCTGAAAATCAGGCACATAGTGTTCATTGTGTGGTCGCTGTCTGTGTTAAAAAGCCCAGTGTAAGGCAGCAGCTGGGTAGTGAAAGGCCTGTTGATGAGGTAAATTTAGTGTGTATGTGCGAACTGCAACTGTAGGCATGAATATGACTGTAAGTGTGTGTGTGTGTGTGTGTGTGTGTGTTTAAATGGGATACTGTTTCGGGTGATCAGAGCTACCACTAAACCTGAACTACTGAATTTTGTGTTCATCACTTCTACAACAAGGCGATAAATAGTGTGAAGGGCTTTACCTGCCCAGAGAAACAGGTTCCTTCAGTAGTAACACAACACAAAAACTACAGTTACACAAAGTAATCCGTCTAGTTTCAAAATGCAGAAATGAACAGTAGAAAATTGGGGCTGTAATCTCTACATATGTTCCATTCGTCATTCAAATGCTGGACTGGACTAAAGAACGCAACAGTCCAGCAAAGATTACAAATCTTGTGTCCGTGTTTACAAAAGATGGGGAGGACTCTTCTCTGGCAGCCATCTTTAGTGCACGAGCCAAAGACTATTGTGCTAGTTTATATTTATGTTTTTCATCGTGTGTATATTTGCAATCGTTGGTGTAATTCTTCATGTGTGCGATACGGTTGATGAGTACCAAACATTCTTGTTTTTTTTCTGCTCTCGCTGCCCAACAGATCAGCCAGAAAAAGCTGAAGAAATTCGAGAAGGAGTACCACACCATCAGGGAGCAGCAGGAGCAGCAGGAGGCCCCCATCGAGAGATATGAGGTAGACATGAGCACACGATATGCACATGTACACAGTAAGCATAAAAAAATTGAATGGATTCTCTGTGAAATTAACATAAACTTGATATTGAATGATATATTTATATAGCCTATAATTGAACTGTTATAGTATCCAAAGTATTACAACTCTACAACTCTTTGGTGTAGATTGTGTTAATACTACATTACTACTACAGTGTTAAAACAACCACCATGTTCTGACAGAACAGAATAATACTGTAGACCTTGACAGTCCTTGTTCGAGAAAGAAAAACTACATAGCATCAAAAAAGCCATTAATTGTACCTGCCATAAGTCACTTCAAGGGTAACGGGTTGGCTCTATATAGCACAAGATCATCAATTACAGCGACTGAACGCATGCTTTGTTTGCTTCTAACAAGCAAATACCATTTTTTGTATGTCAGAAGAGGTATCTTGAGATTTGTATTTTTGCTTTTCGAGAGGATTTTCAGCCGCAAATTGATAAAGTTGACTGTAGCCAGATATTGACTATCATTTTAAGAGGCTAAAACGTATTTCATGATATCGCACCTGCAATTCTGCACCTAGAGCATTATAAGTAATTTGTTTTGATATAAAACACAGACTTATTTTCCCAAAATGAAAAGTGAGCAGGGATATTTCAATGATAACCATTAATTGCAATAACTTGCTCATAAGGTACGATGCATGACAGCTGGGTAAACTTAACAAAACGCCATCTTAACTAAGAAAATGTTGCACTATTTTTGTAATCTTTCTTTGGAAGTAGGAACTCTCAAGATTTCGTAATTTCGTAACTTTACCAACTCTTCTGGTCGTCATCTCTGGGAAGATATTTTACACACAGTCTGTTGCTGTTAATGATGCACAAAGTTAAACATTACATTCTCACTTGATCACAGTTGACTTTTACACTCACACTATTGCTCTCTGGATATTGTTGTGTTACTCTAGAAACTACTGATCCAGGAACAGACGCTCACACATTCATTCGCAACTCTTCATGATTAACTAATTTTCCCTGCTCTGCTATCTCTTCATTTTGCTTCCTCTTTCATGTTTCCTCACTTCTCTCTGTTCATATGCTCTTCTGTTTTGCTGTCCCACTCTTTTTTTTCTTTGTCTTTATCTTTCTGGCTCTGGTGACAATTTGTCTCTCCTGCTCTCTTCTTCTCTCTCTGCCTCTGTCCAGCGGGAGAACCGTCGTCTGCAGGAGGCTAACATGCGCTTGGAGCAGGAGAACGATGACCTGGCACATGAACTAGTCAGCAGCAAGATAGCCCTGCGCAAAGACCTCGACAACGTAAGCCAAAGAGAAACGAGATATGTGTGTAAATTATGGTGTGTGTGTGTGTGTGTGTGTGTGTGTGTGTGTGTGTGTGTGTGTGTGTGTGTGTGTGTGTGTGTGTGTGTACAGATGTTCGTGAAAATGTGAGTCATCACTTCACTACATGTGGCAACAATTGTGCAAGAAAAAAACATGGAGTGAGAGTGAAAACACAAGTGTGTTTGTGCAACAAAAACACATGTAGCAAAACCTTTATTTACACTGCCTCAAAATGTAATTTGTGCGTGTGTGTGTAAGGGAAAGTAGGGCAAGTCTAACTTTCAATGACCTCATCAACGTGGGTTATTTTGTCGTGTGTTTGTGTGTCAGGCTGAGGAGAAGGCAGATGCCCTGAATAAAGAGCTGCTGCTGACCAAACAGAAACTGGTGGACTCTGAGGACGAGAAGAGACGACTGGAGGAAGAGTCTGCACAGGTTAGAGCCAATGACAAGTGTCTGGATTGAAACTGAGCTTGTGTGGACGAAAAGCTTTTTCCTGAGCGCAGCTGATATCTAAAACCTCAGTATTTCTGTCAATCCCATGTGGCATACAGGTTACAGATAGGAGGGAAGGGTCAGCACTATTGCAACACAAATTCTCAGGTGAAGGAATTATCAGAATTACAGTGAAAGGACGCTGTTTAAATCTCCTGTCCTGGGGTCAAGGAGGGGACGAGCAGGAAGTGTGCAATATTAATGTGACAGGCTGAGCAGTCCATCTTCTGGATAGAGCCAAGAGTCTGATAGGTTTTTATTCAAAGGTGTGTTAATTAGCATAAAAACCTGCAGACTCATGGCATGTTGGCTTGTCTTTTAGTTTATTGTACTGTTTTTTAAAAAGCAAGTAAGCAATTCATGTATTTCTGAGGTGGCAGTACTGAACATACCACAACTGAGGTAGTGAAGCTGGATTTATACTTTTACTTTAAGGGGTTAAACCGTACCTACGCCGTACCTACACTCTACCTACACCGGCTATGTGTGTAGGCTCTGAGGTTATGCGTAGGCCACACTGTAGCTGATGTGTGCGTCATAAAAAATCTATACGTCAGGGCTACAGTGGCAACAGACGTACCATGTGAGGACTGCAAAAAAAACTGTGATTGGTCGGCATGGGCTGTTTGTGTTTTCTTCTACAAGTTTTTGATGCTGGTGGAGATTGTTACAAGTGATGACAACATTAAGGAAGTTGAAGAAAGATTCTCCTGTTCAGTAACACGCATCTAGCAAAGCCATCACACTGAAGACCTTCTGTTACCCTCAATTCTGTATGAATGAATGAGCTAACATAAACGCAGCAATTGCACTGTGGTAGATGTGAAATGAAAGAATGTAAACACACTTACTGTGAGGAATATAGTAAAAGCCTGATGCGGTATCATGTACAATACATGCATCTAGTGTTGTGGTGGTGATATCAGACACTCGACTACAAAATAAAACCTGTACGACAGGACTCGAATTAACCCCTTTCATCGACTCTAAATCCATCTTCAATAAGAGGCCAAAAATTCGAAAGAAAGACATTTATTCTCCACAGTCAGACCTCCAATGTCAAAGAATGTCAGTTCATCTTTGAAGTAGTTTTTCTTGAGTTCAATGAAGAATCCCTTTGAGGTGGAGGACAGACCTGCTGTCCTCTGTTCCCATGTGTGTTCAGTGCTGTCCTCCAAATGTCTCCTGTCTTCTTGAGTGTGTAAGTGGAGCTGTGAATGATGTATGTGCTTGCACAGAGGTTGTGTAGAGGGCGTGACTTTGCCCCAAGCTGCCGGTCTGCCAATACCTTTCTCTGTCTTCTTTACATGTCATGGCAGTCACACGGTCTCTGGGGCCTCTGACTCTGCTTCTGTCCTTGGTCTCAGCGCTGCAGCAACAGCCTAACGGTATCTGTGTGTGTGTTTCCACAGCTGAAGGAGATGTGCAGACGAGAGCTTGATAAGTCTGAATCAGAGATAAAGAAGAACGGCTCCATTATTGGAGAATATAAGCAGGTACGTACTTTATATCTGAAACTTGTGCTGTAGAATTTACTGTGTACAGAAATCACTTAAAGCGGTCAATTAAGAAGTCTAATAACTGTGTTGATTCCTTCCAGTTTGTATATAAAGTATTACTGAAGTGTGTCTCTTTCCTCACAAGAACATTTTAGAGAAGTGAAACTGTAAACTGAGGCAGACCCACCCCCAGTTTCCTTGAAACACTTTTTTTGTGATTTTAAGTTTACATTCAACATTATAACCCTTCTACTAATCTGCTTAATGTTTTTCCTTGTGTTCCATTTATTGTATCTTTGTGTTGATTCCTATCATATAAAATACAGAATGTTCTCCACCATTACAATACCATTATAATCCTGTAAGTCATTGTTGTTAGAGCATTAGTTCATCTAAAAGTTTGTAGACCAAATAAAAGAGTGCTTCTTACAGAACAACGAAAACCAAACAATCGACAGCAAAAGGCAAACCATACAGGTGGATAAAAGATGTTTGAATGGACCTGAATCAAATTAAACTAAAATCTAATAAAATTAATAGGTGAAGAATAAAATATAAACTATGTATAACAAGGACTCAGCCAGTCTTAGGACCCTCATGTAACAGGCTCTGTCTCCTTGACTACACAGGTCCATATGGAGCTAAAAGGTTTGAAATATAGCAGGGAGCCAGGCCATTAAGAGCCTTAAAGGTAATCAATAAAATCTTTAAATCAATCCTCAAACCTACTGGGAGCCAGTGTAAAGAGACAAAAATACAGCTGTACAGCTGTAGTTGTTTTCCAGCAGCAGGAAGTTAACTGCAAACTAATTATTATTCCAAGAGTTTCAGAATTTATTCTAATCTGTGGCTTAGATTAAAATTTATGAGGAGCTTTAAAATCTAAAGTGGCTGCTCATTGATCTGGAAGAAGCGCAGAACATGGAGGAGCTTTGCTAATTAAAGATGCAAGTGCATATAAAAACAGGGGAAGGCAGTAATTGATCATCAGATACAAACGTCCAGAAGTTCTGTAGGTCCACGTTTGAGTTTGACACATGTCAGAAATGTATAGATTTAGTGACATTTAAAGGTTGCTTGATTGAAGACTCATGTTTAACAAGCTGCCAGCAGTTGGCGATCACTGCATAGCAGCAAGTAAGGGCCTGAAGGTTTGTTACATTACATCCTGAACTCTGGATGTTTGAGGAGTGATCCTTCGAGCATCTCTCCACCACTTATCTTTCCTTATTTGGCTTGTCTTTTCAGATCTAAGCTCTGATCAAGCCATTACTGTGGCAAGACTAGCC
Source organism: Enoplosus armatus (assembly GCF_043641665.1). Classification (NCBI taxonomy): domain Eukaryota; kingdom Metazoa; phylum Chordata; class Actinopteri; order Centrarchiformes; family Enoplosidae; genus Enoplosus; species Enoplosus armatus. Next base: position 27,166 of record NW_027261253.1, on the reverse strand, counting down.
ATGAATATTTAAAAATAATATAAGAGCAATCTTTTTTCATTCATTCATCTAGCTTGTGAAGCAGAAACATCTAATTTTACGAACTGTCCCTGAGCTGAACCCAGAGCCTTTGATGAGTGAGCCTGTGAGCATATTTTAAGTTCCTGCCAATCGAATTCCTCTTACGGCGATTTTCATCCTCTCAGATCTCATCCTGTCACTTAATGCTTAAATATAAACCTACCCAGATCAAGTACTATTACCATCAGCAGCACAGAGACATTATGCAACAATCCAGCTCCTACCGCTCCCTGTGGGGGCAGACAGAAATAGCAAGAGGACTAATTTAGAAACAGACCTTAACTTCACCTGAGTCTAAAAATATTGGCAGCACATTGGAATTGACAGCAGATCTGAAAACAGATGATAAGACTTAATCACAGAGGAGAGGGGATTTTGATGTTGTTTTTTTATGTCTGTGTGTGTGTTGTGGGTAAAAGCAGTCTACAGATTGCCAGCATGCAGCTGAAAACTGTGCGGAGCAGAGCTAAGTGTGAAAATGGGGCTTTGACAAAAATAGTTCTTTTTGTGACAGCGAGGAAAGGGGGGTGATAGATAGAGCGAGAGGGAGAAAATGAACACAAGTCTGTGGAGGAGATAGCAGAGGGAGGACAGCAGCATTCAGTCCTCTGGGACTGACAAGTTGAGGAATGCCCCAAAATAGCATGCGTTGTTTTCCAAGTCAAATTATTCTTCAAATAGCTTTTTTCCTATTTCAGTGGCTACGAATGCGAAAGTTTGTTTTTGTGGGATTAGAACCAAAAAAGCTTTGTGTGCTAATTGCCCCGCCGGCCCACGAGGACAGAGAAACGTCTGTTAATGGTGGGGATAAAAAACAGTGTTGAGTGGTGTATTGTAATCCCTATTGTAGGAGCGGAGCCAGTGTTAGTTGCACTCAGGCTAGCCGGGTTCTTGCCAGGTACAGCGACATGTGCCAGTGCTCGAGTCTCTGAGGCCCTGTTAGCATTATATTTATTTTATTTCTTGCAGTTTTAAAATGTTTTGACCCTGGACACCTAAATATTCTGAACATTTTATTGAGCATCACATCCTGACTGTCTGCTTGTGTGATAAAGCAATTAATATTGTATGTGCTTACAATATGCCCACTGTAAGCATACTGTAAGTGTACTATATCCATGCATTAATGACTAAGAAAACTAAAATTGCCCCCAGCAGTTACAGCAGGACCAGATGAATTATTGAGTGAAAACATTTAAAATAAATCAGACTGAGATTGTTTGTGGGAAAAGAAATGGAAAAACATGAAAACAAAAAAAGGGCCCATGGGTCTCGAGCCTGAACAGAAAAGAGCAGCAAATCTATTACATGACACAAAAGCAATATCAAGAATGAAGAAAACAACCACCCTGTTCATCCAGAATTTAAAATAATCATCGACAGCTTGCCTATAATAAGGATTCCAGACAGTAGACTGACATGTACCCCATCTTACAAAGGCTTAAAATCCCAGAACACACTGTCCTCTCCACCATGTCCCTCTCAGCCTTTTCTACAAATTATAGAAAAATATGAAGGAAAGTAAAACGCCTACTTTGCATGTGAGGGACAAAAGTGACTGGAGACAGAGTGTTCCCTACACACGAGGCTAGCAGCTAGTTAAAGCTTCACAAACTAAAAATATGTGCAGCATGCCCTGGAGTAGTGCTAGTTAAAGAAAAGGACGCAGGGGCAGTAAAAGAGCAAAGATCAAGAGGGATACATGATCAGTGGTGATGAAGGGATGGTAGAGAGACGGGCACAGTAATGGCAGTTGAGAGCAAATGAAGGAGAGGATGACCGGAGAAAAAGATTAAAAAGACATGTAGGAGGAGAAAGATGGATATCTGCTTGGCTAAAGATACACAGATAGATGTATGGATTGATCTAAAGGAGGAGGAGGACGAGATATATGCAGAGAGCAGAAACAGATAGATAGTCTGTCTGCAGAGAGGTGGGGTGACCCGATGTTCCCGTTAGGATGACTCATGTCACATCGATCTCTCGGTTCGACGGCAAGCTAGAGAACAAGTGTGTGGGTGTGTGTGTTTGTATGTCTGTCAGCCTGTTTGTAGCTGTGGGTTTCGGTGTAGGAGGAGGAGAAAAAGAGATTGGGTATATATGTAAAGGATGCACATGTGTGTACATCCAGTGAGCTCTGCTGGAAAAACAGGACCTTATGACACCACTAACGGACTTACAGTAAGAGGATGAAGTCTCTGCCGCAGAGACTGATTTATCAAGAGCCACAGACAGGTGGAAGGGAAAGACAAGGTTGTGCACAGAGGTATGAAGGAGCGGAGAGGCGGAAATCAAAATAACTGTTTTTCTCAGTGAAACAGTACAGTTCAGTATTTGTAATTGCTTGGACACAGTTTTGGTTTAAATTTGTGTTCCTTTGTCCCATTATATCCTGGCTCCACTGTAATAAAAGGTACTTTTGGGGCGGACAGAAATGGAGGGTGATTTTGAGACGGTTTACACCATCTGGACGGCACGGGAAAAACAAACAAACAGGACGGCAAAGCGAAACACATGACTATGTGTTGCTATGGTGATGTCATATTGTTTACAAAGAATGGAATAAAATATATTAAATAAAATTATTTCAAGTCTGTTATCTTATATGATTATTCTAGTAATGCATAATGTTAGCTATAAAAGCGGCTTCTTGTTGTCCAGATCGCCCATGTTTTCTCCTTGTGTGAGGGAGGACAGCAAAAAAATTTAATATTTTACCTTTTTTAACTGTTGCCGTCGCCGGTATTCTCTGCCGGCCTCACCTAAATTTACCGTCCTGTTCTCGTCCACTAAAATGATATCCGGTTTGCTGTCTACCGTCTGCCAGAATCCATGTGAATGCAGCATAAGGTGACTGATGTGTTCATGTTATAGAAAACCTGCAACCTCAGTAGAACCAATTTTCTAAAGTCATAAATATTACAGATAAATATATAAATATGTACAGTATTATGACCTCTTTATTGTTGTGGGTGGGTTTCCTGACGTCTGACCACTTATTATAACTAACGCAGTGTAGCTCTATAGATACAACAGCTGTACAATACTGCCTACTGAGTGTCACGTTGAATGGCTCAGTAGAAATTTGATAGACTGAATTGTTGATGGCAGTCTGAAAGCAGCGTCACTGAACTAACTTTCTGAACATCTGTCTCTGGTTCATATAGATCTGCTCCCAGCTGAGTGAACGACTGGAGAAACAACAGACAGCTAACCGAGGAGAACTGGAGAAAATCCGGGTGAATTTTACACACACACACACACAAAAACAAAACACTGCTGTTACAGAGTTTTGCTGTTAGCGACAAAAGTATATACGTGAGTTACTAATCGAAGAATAAATGATATAACTACAGCTCTGAGGATTCTGGATGACAAGACCAGAAACACTGTCACATTATCACTGGCTGTCACGTGTCTTTTACAGGAGCAGGTTGATTGTTTAGGCCCACAGTTATGTTAGACCACAGATGATGCCGGGTAGCAATGCTGTCCCTCAATATAAACTGCCATCATTTCCACAAATAATTATTAGCCGTGCTCAACAAATATATTTTACACAGCTTTATTTATTTAACTTGTATTCTAAATTTGTATTTCATGGATTAAAAAATCCCTGTAATCATTGTAGAGCTAGAGGCAAAAACCAGCCGTTACCTCCACGCAGGTATGTTGGGGACTCTGCTGCCGTCTCATTGTCTTGACTGGCAGTGAAATGAAAGCGTTTGGGGAAGAATGAGGAGTTAGGCCAAGGAGCCAGGGCCAGGCATTTTTACTTCCAGCACTTGCACACTTGGCTTGTGAAACTGTTTGTTTAGACTGTAGCTGGGAGAAAGGCCATTTTGGCAGAGAGCTCTGTCAGGACTGCCCAAGGACTCACAAAAGGACAGACAAAAGGTTTATTGCACCAAGGACAAGTCCTGTAAAGGATGCAGCAGCTTCTCTGTGTATGTGTGTGTGGTGGAGGTGAATGTCTGCAAATCTATCATCTTGATTGTTAATGTACTTTTATTATTTACTTAATAATGGTGCAGCAAATGCAATAAAACTGTCAGCAATCGCAATTACAACTGATGTAGGGGAACAGTGAGTAATATATAATTGTAAGTTACAACAGTGTTAATTAGACTTGTTTAAATAATATACTGACATACTTATTCACTAAAACTCTATTTAAAGTGACGACAGAAACACTTTCGGCTCGGGCACTCTGCTGCTTCATTAACACTCTCACTTCTAATTCTAATTACTATTCAGCTTTAAACCCAGTTGACAGTTTAATCCAAATTAAATGTAATATTGTTATGAAATATTCATTTTGCGGGCACACAACCTTGACTTTGTCCTGAGGTGCTGTGGACGATGCTGCTTGTTACTGCACTAATCTATAAACAGGACACTGGCGACTCTGCCCGACCTGCACTGCCTTTAGGAAGTTTGGTGGCCATAAACCAAATTGTCAAAGAGCAAGTGAAGCAGGAACACTCCAACATATGTATCTGTGCTGCAGCATCATCATCTTGGATTAGTATTTTTCCACCTTCAAATACCTCCAGTGTAGCCTAGCTCGTCTGGCAAAGCTAACGTCCTACTCCCGCAGCGAGACAGGTACTTCAATGAATTAACACGAGAAAACTATGAACAAGTAAAAGCACCTGAATGGGGTTTTGTCTTGCAGCACAGTCAGTGTGTCTCTGTTCACAGTGACCCTCTGTTGCTGCTTGCACAAATGCTCTGTGCCCAATAATAGCTCATCACATACAAGGGCACCCAAAAAGAGCTCTTTGACTAAAGGGCTGGGTGGAGTGCAGCCCTGACAGAAGAGGGAAAGCATAGTTGGCTTGTGTGGCTACTCCACTAATGAGCTGCCATGCTTCAGTAACTACAGAACACGGCCTCTTCTCAGATTGTAAAAATATCTCTACTGCAAAAAGGGGCACATCCCTGAACGTCATGGCTGTAGATATTTGCATTTAGTTGTTTAGTTGTTTGGTTTGGTAACCGCTGGCATCTTCTGCTGGTCCATTTTAATTTGTGTTAAAGTTTCAAAGATTCTGCACACTGACAATAGTCTTTAATAAGGTGCAAAAATATTGTCAACCAAAAGAAATCAAGGTGTCCGCACACTTATCTCCACGCGCATCACTGGCTCCTTTCGGTCTTTGTTGGAGCTCTGATGCTTTGATTTCTTATCTTGGACCTTCTAGGTTGAAAGAGTCTTTTATTTTATTTTCTCACTTGTGCATCTTGTTTCTACGTAGCCCTGGAGAGAAAAAACAAAAACAAATCTGTACTCTCGATTTACTATTTGCTCTAGATAGAATAAATCCTGCTCTCAAATTTGTAATTTGTCCTCTCAATTGAATAATTTATACTAATTAATAATTTGTGCTCTCAATTTAATAATTTGTGCGCACATTTTACCTAATTCATGGTCTCGATATAATATTGATTTTGGCTTGAGACAGCCGCTTTCAAGCTGTCTCTCACCGCTCAAACAATGCAAGATTATTAAATACCACTAGACATCACACAAGCTGCCTTTTATGTTTTTTACTCTCCTCAAGCTTCGAGGTATACAAGCAACTGGTGCGAAGACGTCACTTATTAGCTTGTTTTTTTCTGTAACCTTTTCTCTCTCTCTTTTATCCTTCTCTAGTCCAAAGTGGAGGGCTGTGAGAAGTGCAGCAGTCTTTTCAACAAAGAGGGTCGTGTGCGGGCTGTGACCACAGCACCCGCTGGGGGAACTGAGGAGACGGATGAGGAGAAGGAGGATTTGAAGAACCAGCTGAGAGAGATGGAGCTGGAACTAGCCCAGACCAAACTGCAGCTGGTGGAGGCTGAGTGCAAAATCCAGGTACACCAACACACAGTTTTAGCTCAAATCAAACTGCAAAAGTCTTCAGATTCACGTACAAGATTGTGGCCACAGATGTGAAAAAAGTTCATAAATACAAGGACATAACCTGTCACGAACAACATAACTTAAATCATGTTAGGTCCGCTCCCATCACGACTCCAGCTGATGTAGAATCCATTTAAACAAACCTTGAGTCGCAGTGAGTCTGCTTTACCGGCATTTGTTGCAATGACACATTCAACACTACTTTAAGATCATATCAGGCTTCATAACGGCTCTGAAAGTCTGAGATGTGAACTGAGACGAGATACTTTCATTCATTTAGGCGGGGGATGTTTTGGGACATCCCTTTCTTAATATCCAGGCTAGCTGCTTATGTTTTACAGTGTGTCACCTGCACAGCAATTAAATGGGGGGTTATAGTTTTTACTCAAATTACTTGATGAGCACCAAAAGAAAGAAGTACCAGGGCAGCAGGGGCTCCACAAATCACAGCAGAAAATGTGCTATTAACAAGATATGGTTAAAGAAACTGGGAGCGTTATTGGTGAGCTCAACTTAATTTAGTAAATGATTGTGTCTGAAGCAGCGTTAAGGTCTAACAGAATTGGAAAAGAGCAGTCTTATTAAAGTGGGGGTGCTCATGCACAGTTGAAATATTGCACATAAGCACAGTTGCTGTCATTTAACGGTCAGTTTGGAAATAATTAAGAGTTTTGGTTTCTTTTAAAGACACTAGAGTATGCTGAGTGTGAAGAAAAACAGGGCCAGACCTGAAGACAGTGGAGCGTTCATGATTAAAGTTTTTGACCAACGGCAACAAGGATCTTTGTAAGGATCTGATTTGGAATGATGTCAAAAAAGAAAGATGAGGATTTCACATAATTAATGATGTCTCTCAGTGGGAAATGAATTGTGTTCAAAGCTGCTGATTGAGGAAAGTGGTAAAAATATAAAGGCCCGGACTCTTGAAAAGCAAGAGCCGGTATCAGTTCATTTTCTATTGACTTGTTTCGGCCCCTGTTCTGTGCGACAGTCATAGCGATAATGGTTTCTGTCTTTCCTCTTCAAACCAGGACCTGGAGCACCACCTGGGTCTGGCCCTCAACGAGGTGCAGGCCGCCAAGAAGACCTGGTTCAACCGAACGCTCAGCTCCATCAAGACCGTCACTGGGACCCAGGGCAAGGAGACCACCTAACGTGATAACCCCATCATCCAGTTTTACCCAGACTATGTCTGGACTTCAGTACAACTCACCACGTTGAAACCTCTGGACGCCTAACTTAACCCACCGGGCCATAACTTTAACTTGAACATTGACCGTTAAATTCCAGGACGACCATAACTACCGACTGTGTTACTTGTTCTCGTGTTTCCCTGTTGTTTCCCTACCCCTCCTGATCTAATCACGCCCATCCATTTCTTCCCCCCTCCACCCCGAATGACTACAGCCAACTGTGCTGATGAGAAGGGGTTGAAAAACACAAGATGAAGTACAACAGTACCACTTTCCCCAGAGAAACAGCGTGCTTCCACCGGCCACAGAAAGAAAAGCGTAAAAAAAAAAAGAAAAAAAAAGAGAAATGCTTCATTTATTTCTGTCTTTGTACTGCTGATATTAAAGACCCGCAGAAGGAAGGTAGGACATCTGAACTCTAACTGTCCTGACGGGATAGAGAAGAAAACACTCCGTCCTTCCTTGCTGTTCTGCGTGCTCCCCTCTAAACTACTGGCACAAAACAACCAGTCCCTGTAAAATGTTTGTTTTAGGTACGAGAGCTAATAGACGCCTTTTCGAAACTGAGCTTTTTCTAATTTACGTTGAACAATACCTTTCTTTTCTATGTATGTACATGAATGTGCTTATGTAAAGAGGGTGTGTGTGTGTGTGTGTGTGTGTGTGTGTGTGTGTGTGTGTGTGTGTGTGTGTGTGTGTGTGTGTGTGTGTGTGTGTGTGTGTATAAATGTGCATGTTTTTTGTTTTGTGTTGACTGTGAGGTGTATGTGAGACTGTTTGAATGCATAAATAATTGACTGAAATAATGTTAAAATGTGTATAAAAGAAAGAAGGAAGTGTGGAAGTCCAAGGGAAAGAAAAAGCACTAAGGTTATGAGTGTGTGCATGCATGTAAGGGAAGTTTTTCCTGATTGTCTAGTTTCCTTTAATGTTCATATGTGTACATGAATGATGCTAAAGAAAAGTTTGCTGACAAAGCCTTGATCTGAAGGTCGATAAAGATGATACTGGTGGATGTGAATATATATATAATTTACAGTAAGAACAGAAGCATAAAAGCTGTTGTGATTACCGTCAGCAGCTCAGCTTTCCTCACATCAAATTTCAGACATAAAACATGCTTGAGGTTTGTTTGGTTTGGACGTCCCAGCACAAAGAAACTAAAAGAAGCTCCAAACCGTGCAAACCTCTGCATGTGTTACACAGTATGTGTTTGTACGTTAGAAAGTGGTGCAATGCTAGTTACAAACCTTAAACATAACTTAAGGGAAGCATAAAGTCAAAATGGAAAACACACACACACAGAACGTTGTGATTCCTGCTGCACTTGAACACACCGTTAAAAACCCCTCCTCTCTGATGTCAGCTGCTCTGTGAGCTGTGACCTTTGACCTTGACTGGCAGAGTCGAGCAGGGTGGCAGGCTGTGTTTACTTTTCACAGTTCAGTCAGACCTTTTGGATCTCGTTTACCACTACACACACACACACTGAATTACACTGTTCATTTCATATAAAGGCGGGTACAGAACAAAACACTCAGTGGCCACTTTATTAGGAACACCTGCTTGTTAAACCACTCGTGTGTCTTCCAAACAGGCCGACATGGTCAAGAGGTTTGGTTACTTTCTGGCAGAAATATTAGAGAGGGTAAGATGTTTGATCTGAAGCAAAAAAAAAAAGCTGTGAGATGTTTGAAACTAACGGGAAGGCCGCAAGGACAGAGATAAGTTCAGCACAGTGTACCAGCAGAGTGCAGAGGAGCATCTCACAGTGCATGACTTGTTGAATCTTGGCTTGACTTTAGTTTCAGCTGCTGACAGCTAAGACCAAGAAGATGAGGCAACCGTAAGCAGGTGATCGGCAAAACCGAGTGATAGATGATGCATGATGCACATGCGTCAAAATTAGCACAAAAAGCCTGAAGAATCTGGTGAGAGGAGAAGTTTTCCCAGCTTAAGATGGGGTCCTTTAATGCCACAGTGCACAAGTGCATTGTTACTGTCCAGGTGCATCTCTTCATGGCCATGTGACAAAGCGCTCATCATGTGAAGATGGATCCAGTAACATGACAGAAACTTGTGTTTACTCCTCAGTGTCAGTGGAGCACCTTTGGGATGAGGTGGAACAGGATAACCGCAGCACAAACATCTGGCAGCTTCCAAACATCTGCAGGAATTGATCGAACCAGCGTGGAGCAATAACATTTTCAACACCTTGATGAATTCATGCCTGAAAGGGTTCAGTGTCTCCAGGAGGAAAAAGGCGGATGTTACATTTTGAAGTGGCCACTGAGTGTATTCACACACACACACACACACACACACACAGAGTTGTGAATGTACACACAAAGAAACTAGTCAACTGGCAGAAGTGTAACTCTGCACCTTGAGTATCACAGGAGTTCAGATCGATGTCATCAGAGGTCAAACTGGCCAGCTCTAAATCAGTCCGGGGGGGTAAAAAAGAGCGGCGTGTGTGTGTGTTTTCATATTTAGCTGACTAGAAAGGAGGCTCAACAATATTCATGTTGGACTGAAGACAAACAGAAAAGGCTATATTTCAGACTAAAATGAACAGTTACTGTAAATTGCATCTAACTTGAAGGTTGAATCTGATTGGCTGGAATCTACTTGTGATGTCAGAGGAAAAGTCCAGATGAGGTGTAAAGAAACAAAAGGGCCATTCCTCTAAAGGCACTGGGTTGTATATAACAAACGTTAAAAAATGAATATTGAGTTTTTGTTTATGATTTTCTACTCTGTTACTATAACTAATGTTGCCTACTTGTACCTACCTACCTGCTGCCGTGCTACAGTTTAATCCACAACGATGTTTTATGTTTTTAATGTTTTATTTTGCTCCGAGCTTCTCAGTCAAACTGCTGTTTGGTTAATTAAATGCCAAAACGTAGCTTTATCATCCAACAACAAAAACATTATCAACGTGTGGAAATTGTAATAGTGTAGGATGCATTGTGTATACTTCATGAATTTCAATATAAAGATATCAACACAAACATGTCGGCCTTTTTCTTTCTCTGTCTTCAATAAAAGAAGAAGTATTAATAAATAAAAAATAAGTAATTGATAGTGAAGATGATGGGTAGTAGCTTGAGCTGCGTATTGTTTCAAATTTGTCTCTACGACACAATACTGGAATTGTGGACCCATTACCAAAACAATACTTTCTGATATCTTTATTTGCTTTTCTGTGAAATATCATTTATTTTCATTTGACAAAAGTTCTCAAATGTTATATATTGTCTACCCACCTGCAGCCATACAAGAACTTTACCTGAATAAAATAGTCTAAAATGGAAAAGATTTTGATTCAAATCCGTAATTATTTGATCAAAGAATAGATAAACTCGATGACAGCTTTCCGTACTTCACAATCTTCAATACTTTCTGTTGGCACTGAAGTAGTATCGCGGTTCTATCCTCAGATCGTTTGAGAGGGCTCTTTAAGACCACAGAGAAGCAAGATGTGGGAAAGGGGAAGTGAGTGGATGTGAGGCATTCATTTGGAAATAGTGTGATTGTGACCTAAACTGAGAAAACCACCTGCTGCTGTGACATTTAAACTGTGTCGGCCTCTTTGGTTTCTATAAATCTGCTCTCAGCTGAGAGAACAAAACAGTAAATCGGCTCTGACAAACACCGTTATTCAGAGCGCCGAGATACAAATTAACAGCAAGTTGAGTGTCTAAATATTTCATTTTACCGTGTGTCCATTGTCTATCTTTTGGTGTTACAATCTCTTTCTCCTGAATTAACATATCACGATGCCTCCTTGTCAAAAGTAGCTGTTGGAAATGAAAGCCATCGTCGGCACCATTTTGACCGCCATGTTCTCACATCAACACCTTCCCTCGTGGACTTTTAACAAGAACGGGAGCGCTGAATGTTCCGTCACCTGAGATCTTAAAAACTTCAGGTATTTATAGACTTATTTATCTATCGGTGTTTTTCATCGCTATCCGTCTCCTGTGTTCAAAGCCAGCGTCTATGAAAAAAAATGTATAAAGCCAAACATCCTTGCTAACATTTCGTATTGCAGCTAAAAAGGAGGAAGCGATAAAAGAGGCGCATGCCGTTCTTATAATGAGACTTCTCTAACGCACCTCTTGGGAGCACTTCTCTGGACATCTGAGAGAGTTTTGAACATGAAAATAAACCTGTTTTCTTCTAGCTAATTATGTCTTGTGAAAACAGCCTCTATCTGTCGGCCACTTGAACACGCCGTGTCCCTCGAGTCGGATGGAAATCTCTTCGCAGCTTTTACTTACTTTGGCTCCAGTTCTATCTCTTATCTCCTCCCTCGGAGAACATCCCTCATAACATATGGCTGCACTGTTATCTGTGTCAGGGGATGAGCTATTTTCCGCCATGCCCCCGGTGTAGAAAATGTACAGTGTGCACTTATTGTGCTGGAGGTCTCACATATATCATTTGGAGTGTTTATAACTTAGTGCAGGCCCATAAAATTATCACCTTTAGTGATGACGGCCGTTGGGATCTTGGCTCTGTGGCTGCAGATTGCAAAGCAGCAGGCATGACGAGTTGGAGACCCGGTACCTGCAGCAGCTGGAGGTAACAAGCGTCAGCATTATGCAATCAGTTTGACACCCCCCACCCCCCTCCTTTTTTTTGCCTTGCGTTACAGAGCTATAAATATAAGCAGCAAGGCAGCAACAGAGTAAAATGCAAAGGTGGAATTCTGATGGGACGGGCGTCTTCGGTTGCTGCCCGGCTCGGCCGTTAGTGATTTGTGAGTCAGGGATGAAACTGTGTGTATGTATGTGTGTGTTAGAGAGGCAACAAGGAGTGTTGGACCCCAGAGCCTCCCAACAACCTCCTGAACTCCCTGTCACCTGATCTCCTGGCAGCACACACACACACACACACACACACACACTGAGCTGTACTTTGGCTAAGTCGGATAACATCGGATGTGAAAAGTAACTAAGCACATACAGTAGGTACATTTTTGAGGCACATTTTAAAGAATCAGTTCACGATTCTTTCCTGTAATTGTTGCTACTTTCCATAATTAAGAGATCCTTTCGAATGCAGGTAACAAAAGGTAAATACAGTATGTTTTCTCTTTTGCTCACACAGACACACTTACCTTTTCCCTACTTTGCTCACTTATTGAAGACCGTGTGCGAACATTTGGATGTTTGGCCCTTTAAGGTGAAATCCTGAGCGTTGAATCTTGTTAGCCTTGTCGCTGTTATCTCATTTGTTCAGGAGAGGAGTGTGAACAAAGTAGAGCCTCCACCTGTTCACAAAAGATATTCGTCTGAGTACAAAATTTCACACTTCTCCGCTGTGGCCAATCACTTTGCTCTCATTTCCCTCTTAATGGAGAATTAAGCCTGAGGGGAATTCTGAGGGAAAGAAACATTCATACAACATATCATTTTCTTAATCCATGACATCTGATTACCATAGTCACGGTTTTCAAGTTCGATGTGGAGTGTTGAGAAACATAACCAGAACTCCCTCTCTCAAACATTGGTAGGTCTTGATTTTTGATATTGAATAGACTCTATCCCTCCTCACATCATCCTCAGTGGGTAAATCCACCAAAATTGCACCCTTTTAACGTTACATTTTCTAATACATTGAACATTAGAATAAGTAGATTGAGAATGATCTCAGTTAAATACATTTTGAGATAGTAAAACTTAAAATAACCCAGAATTACTTTATTATATCGCTGTTGTTCTGGGGTGTTTTTCCCGCATTTAATCATGGACAGAACACTTATTTTAGCACTCATAATAAACTGCATATTTTAATACACACACAGTTTTCTGTACTAATTATTCCACCTGACTGCCCCGGTTTAATGTCAATTTACTTCGACTAAAATCAGTGCTGCTGTTCTCCAGCTCACAGTGTTTAAGGTCACAAACATGTCAAACGCAGGGCGGAGGGAGGGTGCAGTAATCTGATCCAGATGGGATCAGACAGTGTAATCAGGTTGATAACTAAGCTGGGTGCAAAGAAGTGTTACAGAAGTCAGACTTGGTACAGATAAAAATCAATTATCCAGACTTCAAACACTCCAGCTCGCCTGGTAAAAGAATAATTAGTGTGGATTTAGATTTGTTGTGGTGAAGAGAGTGCATAGAGTGTGGAGGCGCAAGACAAGGTCTGCACTGATTTAAGCACATAATCTCCTCGAAGGTGAATTTCATGATTAATTAGAGCCAAATTGGTTCTTCCATTCATTACAATTGGGGTTCTTTAAGGTTCCCTGTTGAGTTTTCGTGTATACAAACAAAAACTATGTTTACAGCCAGTGTTTCTTACCGAAACAAAATGGGGGACCCACCCCTAAGACATCGCTAGCGGTCAAAAAATCTACAAGATAACTTGAATCATTCTGCTGATGGTGTAGTGCACAGGTGGTTGCGTACGTAGGTACGTTAGTCGCGTAGGACAAACGTATGATAGAGAAAAGGCTGCTGTATGAATACATGTATGTGTGTTGGTTCAGTTTGTTTATAGGTCTTGTTAAATCTTCACCAGTATTGTTGTTACCTGAAAACAGGCAGTGGTGTCCTGTGTCAGTTCTGTCAAATCAATCTGATTTGTGAGCACATCACAGCTTCCTGTTACCATCTGGAAAATAACACAGGTCAGCAGTCCAAGGTCATTTGCCCTACAATGTATGAGTCTGGAGCATGCATACAGATGCCACTGGTGTACTGATTGGTTTTCCAGATGAGTGTGTACATATAACTCAGATCGGGGAATGTGATGTGGCAGCAAGAAGAGGCACACAGCCCAGTTTTATCATCAAACTGTCATCTGATATTTCTGCTTCTGTTAAACGGCCTCTGTTTATTTCTCATCCTGCACACATTTCACATTTCAACACACAGAATGAGCATTTATCCTCCTCCACTTGCCTATTCTAAGCACTGAAAGCTCTTATTGTTATAAAAATTATTTTACCCTAGATGGTTGTTTTGTTGTGTTTAGGATTTATCACGTTGATGAGAGCTGGCGTGTAAACATAGCATTATATTCAGATTTTTGACACTTCAATCTACATTGCCCTCATTTTTTTGTCATTTTCAAAAGGATACTATAAAAAAATGAGCTTTCAGCATACATTAAAAAGTGAACTGAGCTGTCACATTTGACGCAATCCACTGATATCTGCTAAGCAGGGTTTAATTTGACAGGATAACTGTCATCGGCTGGAGAGTTTAATCCCCATCCTCTCCTTTGCTTTCTCCAAGACAAAAGCACATATTTTCTTTCTGTTCTTTTTCTGTGCACAAACACGCACTCGTCGCTTTGCAGGATGATTGGCAGCTGTGGCTGTGCACTGGTGGTGTCGTCTGCCGGAGATGTCACTGGATACTCGGACTCAGCCGTCAGCAGTGCCGCACTAAATATGATCGACAGCTCGTGTTGCTGGAGTGCCATGTGCTGAGGCTCTTCTTAGTCAAACCTGCCAATTATCACCCATAAACCTGCGATTATAGTATGACATAATGACATAAGTATTATCACTATTAGGTGTCAGAATGTAGATTTAACGATGTGGGCATTTTAAGGTGGAACTATAATAAAATCGGACCGTGTGTCATACGAAACCAAAACAAAATATCAGGCTCAAGATGACATTTGGGAATGGTGCACCCTAAAGTAAACAGCTCATAAATACTTTATGAATTATACAAAATCAGCAAAATCATGTGCAGGGAGCATAAATCTGCATTTTTAGTTTTTTCTTTGCAAAGTAAATGTCATACTAATGGTGAGTTTTTGGATAGTATTTCTAATATAGACTTCTATTCTGAAACTAGTTGATTAATATATTCTTTTGGCATTTCCACATTTGTATATGAATATGCCATATTGTCCTTTGGTGGCTGCAGGGACAGTAATGTCGGTCAGTCAGTCCACCATTTTGGTCCAGACTGAAATGTCTCAACAACTTTTGGATGGATTGCAACAAACTTTTGTACAGACATTCATTTTCCCTTCAGGAGGAATTGTAGGCATTTTACAGATTCTTGACTTACAAGACACAAATCATTGACACCATCATTATGTCGAATGTGTTTTATGAGCAAATGCCTGCAAAACATAATTTGATGGCCGAAGAGCAAAACCTCCTATCTGAAAAATGCACTTTTTTGAGAAACCAAAAAAAACTTGTTGTTTTCTTGCAGAATGCTATTTGTTCAGGATACCCAATACATAATACACTGTTTTGGGGCTATATTACTATATTATGTGTTAACAATACCGACTAGGTATTAGTGCCTCGCAAAGTGAACATAGGAGGCTTTTCCCGGATCATTTTGCAGATAGGAGGTTTTGCGCTTTGGCCATCGATATGACATTCTCATCATCCTCAGCTGTACTTCATGTTTAGTGCTAATTAGCAAATGTTAGCATGCTAACACACTAAACCAAGATGATGAACATGGTGAACATTATACCTGCTAAACATCAGCGTGTTACTGGAGCATTGTCATGGCTAACTTAGCTAATGCCTAAGTAAAGCCTCACAGAGTGGCTAGCTTGGCTTTAGACCATTGGTCTTGTTTAAACTGTGTTTCATTTGTCCCGTTCCTTTTAAATAGACAACCTAATGTTTGATTTTATGTTGCACCATCATGGTAAATTGCAATTCTTTGTCTAATGTCTAATTTCTTCTTTCTTTTTAGCTGTTCTCTGTCTCTCTGCCTTCTTAAAAACATAAAACAAGTACTTAAGAAAGATGTCTGTTCTGACAGTAAATATGATGTAGTTTATAGTTCGTATCATGTCCTGTAGTGTAATGTTGAAACGCAGTACGGTACACACATAGTTACACCCCCATTTTTTACCACTTTCTCACACCTTTGCTCCTCACACATTCACTCACACACGAGTCAGTTCATCACTTTACAGACCACAGAAAGATACTCACATATAGAGACTCAGCACTTTCTCAGATTTATTTTCAGTTTGTCAAGCGTAGATTATGTCAAAAACAGTGACAACCACAGATCATCACTGCTGTGAATGTTGCTACTAATCAAAACGATCGATACAGCGAGTTCAAATGACCCCCCCCCCTCATTCAATGTCATTGGCCTCTGTTCAGCACGACCCGTGAGACTCCCACCCTGTCATCGTTACATTTCACAAAACTCTGATTATTTCAAGGATCTAACAGATTCTGTGGACAGATATCACTTCATAGTTTCATAGGCAGCATCGTAAAACAGTTTCTTTTAATCCCCTTTTTGTCAAAAATAAAATTGAAATAAAAAAAAAATCATATTTACAGGAAAACGTAAACACTCATCACTCGTAAGACGCTACTTTTGTCAAGACATTATGAATAAAAATTGAAAAAGGGGAAAGAAATATGAATCCTAAGAGGGTGGATGCGCCCAAAACAACTCTCACACAAAAGCAGTTCAAAAGATATATAGATGTATATATATGTATGTGTCCATATATATTCTGTATATATGCTTCTCTACAAAAAAGCAAGTTTACTCTTTCTATGAGTAAATACATTCTACTCTACAATCACTATAACGACAGTGTACATTCCCAACCAAAATGCTTTGATCATTTATCAGGAGGATATTGGACTTAAACAGTCAGTGGACCAATGACCAGGAAGTATGCAACAACATGCTCAATGTGACAGCAACATCGTGTGTATGTGTGTGTGTGGGTGTGTGCGTGAAATAGCTTCCCATCCCCTCCGGTTCATGTGCTTGCCAGACGAACACACAAGCACACATATTTCCCCTCGCGACACTCATGCGCACACACACACCCGGAGGAAATGACCCGTTCAGCAGTTAGTCTGGTTAACTTTGCAGACTAAGCGGCAGAAATAGATCCGGGATCACGTTTCGACTGCCGAGGCAGAGTTCAGAGCGACTCGCGGATGGACTTTGCGGCTCTTTTCGCGGCTCCTCTGCTTCCAGACAAATTTTGCACGACTCCCAGACTTCAACCCCAACTTTCTGCGCTAATGCAAGAATGAGCAAGACACTCGGGAGAGTTTTTTACTTGACATTTCATAACTGTCTAGACGGTGAATATCAGATCGCGTGTGGTTTCTCACCTGTGAGACTGCCGGGATGATCAGATTTGTGCAACAAAGGCCTCAGAGTCTTTGGTGTCTGGATGAATCCCATCCCGCAGAACAAACAAGAGCCTGTTTCCCAAAAGCATCTCTGCATCATTTGCTTTCCTTTTTTGACCTTTGACCTGGCAGGGGGATGAAGAGGTGCCTTAGGGAAACCGGGCTCGAACAGTCTCCAAATAGAAAGTCCAAAAACCTGACGTTGCTTGGCAACGAAAGCACTCAGAACCCTTTAACTACTGAACATATTGCAGCATCTGAGACACGCAAAGCTCCTACTTTGGGTGCCAAAAAAAGTTTTTGATGACGGCACTCATCCCTCTTGGATGACGGCACTCATCCCTCTTTCTCTCCTGACAGCGAAGCTTGAGTTGATCTCAGATAACTTGCTGTTTGTCCAAAAAGCAAACTTAAAAGTATAATCCAATATGTACAGTGCTACAGACAGCCTGTTATACAGCACCAAGATAAAAAACGGCGGACACGGGGTGTGTTTTCTCAGCTAAACATGGCTCAAATCCTAAAGTACAAACATGGCCTAACCGCTTGTGTGACTCTCACTACATACAGTACAATCTTATGTGTATTATACAAACCACGGAGCAAAGAAGGTCATGCTGTCTCAATGTGCTCGGCTGTCGGCTGTTGACTGTATAATTCTTGTTGGTGAATGCTGTATTTACATATATGATTACATGTGTGTTTATCTATTTGCATACACGTGTGTGTGTGTGTGTGTCAGGTGGCCCTGAGAAGGATGTGTGGGTGTATTGCTTGCGTGTGTTTTGTGCTTCTTAGATTTACAGGTGTAGTGAACGCCCATCGAGAGGCAGCGCTTGTGCAGGGAGGGTGTGTGTGTGTGTTTACAACGGCTGCCACTGTTTTCCTGTTAGGTAGTGATCTCTTACAGAGACATTTCTGAGGAACACGGGAACAGGAAAAACATCCCTCAGAAAACTCAACGGGACCCGAGTCCAGCACAAACAACCATTACTGCCGAAGCCTTCAAACATGTGAAGCGTGTCAGTAATGTTTTCCATTCTGAGACATTTCATTGTGGAGTTCGGCTGCTGTTGTCATCTTCCTGATGGTGTAACCGGATGGGAAACACAGCTGGAAGATGCCGAGCCAGCTCCTCAGCCTCCCTTTTATTTCTCCATGTACTGAATAAAGCTTTTTTTTTTTATATATATGGATTGTGAACTAAGCAGCATTAGTTTCTATTCCCTCTTTGTTTCTCATCCTTTCTCTAAATCATCACCAACTATTTACTTTTAAAGAAGAAGAAAATGGGATATTTTTATTTTCCCTGCGATAATCCCTATTAGACCACAAACAACATGGAGTATATTTTTAAAATCAAACCTCGGGCTGGTTCCTCTTTTGCATTTATAAGAAACATTCAGAAACATTTAAGAAACATTTTGCTGAAAACTCTAACAGTAAACACATTGAGGGACCTCTGCCTAACCAGGAGTCAATGACTCCCCAGCCTGCACAGTCCCACCTGACCGCCTCTGCCACTTTCAGACCGACTGTGTTTGCCTGAGCTCTCACTCCGCCACCCTTCCTCTGAACGCTGTCGTCCAGCCAGCAGAGCGAGAGGACAGGGTCAGTAGTCAGGGTGACTCCTCCTGCGTGTCTGTCCAGTCTGAGGGGAAATGAAAAGGTTGCTCACTGAGGTATGACTGTCTGCCTTATTAATGTGGGCCATCTGGACTGAGAGGACGGGGGCCGAGGGAGAGACAGAGCAAGGGCAGAGGGGAAATTAGGAGAAATTCTTAACTGATAGAGAAGGTCTGTTTCCACACAGTCAAGCTCCAAGTTATTCACCTCCACGTGAATTCCACATGAGGATGAAAAGTCAGGGCAAAGCAGCGTCCCAACTTTCAGAGACCAGACGACTAGAAGTGCTCTGAGATTTGATGTAAAAACACAGTGAAAAGCTTAAGAGTAGCTATGCTGCAAAACCCACAACAAAAACCGACACGCACCGCAAAGATCCACAGTTGATGAACATGGATAATATGTTATTATACAGATGTTTTTTTAAGAAGCAGGATCTAGTTTCTACGAGACATCTTAGTATCTGAAAGCTGCTGCATGTAAGAGAAGTTGCTACTGTAAATCCCAGAAGATATGGTTCTCACATGTAAACAAAGATCAGCAGATGAAATATCTGTAAAGTTTTAATTTCCAGGACACTGAAGTGGCATCCTGGGTTTGAAAGACTGGTGAAATTTAAAATTTATGAAGGTTTTCAACAGACTTTATAGATGAATTTCGTCTGGGTAAGGACAAGGAAGTGGACATACAGCACACTGTGGGGATAAGTTCAATGGTTGAACTCGAGGAAGGAGCTTTTCAAACTAAATTATGACTAACAGCATGTTAGCTTGACCTCAGCACTTCAAGACACAAAGCACAACTAGAAAATAAGTACACAACATCCTTCAGTTTACTGCCAATCTCACAGCTTGGTGGCAAAATGTTCAGTAAAATTGTCAAATTCTTTTCCCTGTCAGCACTGTGGTGTCACAAAATCCAACTCTAATTTGACTTACTGTCTTGAAAAATGGGCTCTGGGGCCTCAGTGAGACTATTGTCTCTTTCTCAGACGCTGTTTTTTGTTGAATCAAAGCCGGCACAAACACAGGAGATCAAACTGGTGCCCAGATGAAGGCGAGCGTGAGGAGAATCAAAGCCTTTTTGATGCACATTCTGTTTGATTTCGCCTCTGCTGACTGACAACTCGTCTCTATTAAAGGCTAAAAATAAAAAAAGAACTGATGAAGAGCTTTCAGAAGCATGTAAGCACCGCAGAAATCTGCAGAAATCTAACAATGCTGAGTGACTGCTATCTCAGTGTTGTGACACCTGCCCAGTTCTAGCAATACCCCAAACCTAGACCCAACATACTGTGAAGAAAGCACATTGGAGTTTAATCTCTGCTCTCAGTCTCATTACTACCTGCGTACAGTTAATATGTGTTATGGCAGGGTCAAACCCACGACACTGCAACTACTAATAAGCAATATACATGTATTTAGAGACAAAAATGATCACCAACAAAACTTGTTCCCTCTTCCACTAAGTCAATATACTTTTTTACAAGATGTTTTGATCCCAAATGCTAATTTTGCTTCCTCCAATGTGTGTCTTGGTGGAAATGTTGAGAATTACTGTTTCATTAAGAACATATTAGGCCTTACAGTGACATTTTGCAGTGAGTTTGCTTGATTGGCATCTCATCACAGGCAGACACGGTGGCTGAAACTAGGGATGCATCTATCCAACTTTTTCTCTCCCAAGAACGATAACCTCAACTCAGGGTTTCTGCCAATTCCGAGTGCGGATCCGATGCCAGTGCTGTCTTTTTTTCTAAATTTAAAAACTGTAAACCTCACTGTGTGGAATCGTTCTAATGTACTGTAACATGAGGCCGGAGATTGCTGTGCTCAACATTGATCAGGCGCATCCCTAGCTGAAACGTCCTCCATCCACCTCACCAGGTTTCCTCTCCTTTGCTCAAATGAAAGCCCAGTCCAAGCTTCAAAACATCCCTCCATGACCAACCACTGAAATGTGCCTTTTATCCTAAAATGAACCTTAAACTATATACACACAGAAGAGATCAATTTCTGCAAATGCAATCAAATTCAAGATCACACTTTTGAAGATTTTTCGCCGGGCTTCACCTTTAATTAGTTAGCCGGTGGTTTGTGCTGTGTCTTTCCCGTTGTGTAACAAGGCCCTTTGACAAAGCTGTTTCTGCCACCAGCAGCCTCGCGTCCACACAGTAGAGAATAGCCAAAGGAGGGTGGAGGGAAGGGTGTGTGTGGAGTAGTAATGGGTGTGAGTGAGCTGTGCTTTTGGTCCCTAAGGTGAACGGGACAGCGAGCTGACAATTGTTCTGGATGTGGATGGGTGTGTCCGTTAACATGTGTAGATGGTAGAGGGAGTATACATATACTATGAACATACAGTACTGTATTTGTAACAACAGTATTCCCTGCCAGCAGTGAGACTATAGAAAATGTGCTTTCTGACAGGAAAAGTGTGTGTGTGTGTTTATGATTAGGTTATGAGTGTGTTCAGTAGTGGGCACCTCTGGTCCGGGCCACGTAAACAAACCTCGGGCAGCAGAGAGCGTGCTCAGAAAGGCTCAGAAAGACATCAAAGATAGAGGAAAAGTTTGAAGGAAGGAAGGGAGGAAAGAAGGAAGCATTATTATTCTAACAGCACAGGTTAATAGGAATACCAAAGATAATATTGCATCTCCTAGAACTAGCTTCAATTGCTCAGTGTATATAAAATTGGAAGAAAGCTATACTGTGATATTACAGTTACATTTCACTTTATAATCCTAAAATAATTTATACCAACAATAGTTATATTTTATAGAATATTTACATAAATACATCATCATATAGTAATATTATTGTCAACACATCGTTATAGAAACATACACCATACATATATGTGTATATAGTCATGTTATAGCCACACACACACATACAATGAATATACAATCAGAATGAGCTATTGCAATGCTGTGTTGGGTAAAACTCCATCGGACATTCACATCTTCTCAAGTAAGTAAGCTCGCGGAGAGGAGTTCAGGTGTATTGCTATAAGAAAGACCAAAGTTCAGCCCCACCTCGTTTCTCGTAAAATCCGAGTATTGCTTCGTGTGTAGTTACTCTCTCCTCTGAAGTGATAATCTGGGCGGAGAGTAGTGAAAACAGAGAGAGAGGAGCTTTGAGCCTCTCAGCCAGAAGGTCAGATCTGCCGCTGCCGCAGGGCAGAAAGTCTTTCCAGTGGACTGATCAGTTTTGGATCTGTGAGTCCGTCACCTGGACAGAAAGGCAGCCCGCTTAGACGGACAGAAAAAAACAGGTGTCCTGCGTATACAGACGGGTAAGTGTGAGGAGCCTATCCCAACAACCTGCTGCCTCTAGAAGTCAGAGAAGAGATCCTGGGGACCCAGATGAATGATAAAAGGAGCGATGGTCCGTGGCTGGTAGAAGGGATTGTCAATGAAAAGACCACCTGCAGCGAGACGAAGAGCAGAGACAAAGAGAGCAGGAGTGATTACTATATGAATATATCTAGAAATCTATACAACACATTAAACTTTCTTTACTTCTTTGACAACTATATGAGTTTGACAACGATTTAACGCCAATGAAAGATACAGAGGCAATTCCAGGGGAAAAAAAGAGAGGGACAAAGAAATCCAATAATGTTTTTTTAGGACAAGGTTACTTCTGCTTGAAGGATGAAATAATCCTCGAGTGGTACTCGGAAATGTTCTAGTAAAAGAGATTATTACCTGGGTGGCATTAATGACATCTACATTACATAACCAAGCATCCATAAATGATTTGCTTTCTTGCCTTGAGTTAAATGAGAACATAATATTATCATCCTGATTTTCCAAATTGTAATTTTGCTATTTCGGTATATTCTGCGGTTTCAGACATTTTTTTAAAGGGTTTGAGTGACAGACGGCCGTTGTATCGGGCCATCGTGGTGAAGAGGGAGCTGAGCCCGAAGGCAAAGCTTTCAATTACCAGTTGATCTACGTTCCAGCCCTCACCTATGGCCAAGAGCTTTGGGTAGTGATGGAAAGAATAAGGTCGGGGATACAAGCATCCAAAATGTGTTTCCTCCGTGGGCTGGGCTGGGCTCGCTCTTAGAGATAGGGTAAGGAGCTCACATATCCAGAGGGAGTATAGTATCAATCTTCTCATCTAACTCTTGGCAAGAAAGCGAAGAAGAACTATTCCTTTAACATTTCACAGCTATTCCAGTCATGAACATACATTAGGAGCTAAATGAAAAGCCTAATTACTAATATTAAAGCAAAGATTTGTGCAGTGGTGGTAGGATGCTAGCAACAAACTGAAGACTGTTGAGACTGAAAATGATATGAGACACAGGTGAGGCAGTTTTGAAAGTATATACTCTCTCTGGGGCTTGTGCACTAAAAATTAATTCAACCTTGAACAGAAGAACATAAAATAAACACAGAATACAACATGTGAGATTGGAGTAAAGCTCTGATGATGAGACAAATGTCATTCGAAAGGATTCACAACAACTCAATGGAGCTCCACCAACCATTGGACAAGATACTGGGTCCTCTCATCCAATGGCTGTGCCTCATAGCTGTAACCATGGAGACGTCGTCAGGGGGTTATCTCTCGCTGGTTGGATGACCGAGACGTGGTGAAGGGCCAGCATAACTCTGTCGTGACTGGCACCGACCTTTGACTAGCACGTTGATGGAATAAACTATCTCTTTTGTACCTTTTAAGCCAAATTCCTCTTAGTCTTTTCTTTATTTCACCTATGAAATTTGGTCGTTCTTACGGCAATTCTTTAAATCTTTATTTGAAAGAGAGACTAGAGTCTAGAGGGACAGTTTTAAGTTTCAGCAGCTAAGTTGGTGATGATCAAAAAGCAAAAACATGCAAAAGCAAGAAATACAGCAATGATACTGAAATAATGAAACAATAACAACATAAAACACACCGACAGTGAGGTTTCAATTCATTTGGGTCCCTTATTGCTGTTTATGTTTATGGTCGACATGTTAACTTATAACACTGACGTCTGTCAAGCCAAATTCGAAAAATATATCATGAGATTTATACGTAGTTGTATGTATGTAGAAGTAACATGTTTAGGCCATTTTATGCCAACTGAATTCAGCCACTGAGCTCCAAAATTGCTGCTGCAAAAAGGCTGCAGTTGGCTTATGTAACAACATGTAAAAGCTCTCCATATATACTGTAGGTGATACCTCTAGCGGTGAGAAATCTGCCAAATATTAATCCATGTCAGGTAATGAGATCGTGCGGCTGAATGCAAGATGCAGGATCTGACAAGAGCTCTCTAAATTCATCCTTTGTCTTCTTGCCTTTCTCTCTGAATATCTATAAGCTGAGGGTCAAAAGGATGTAACAAGACGCACGGAGGTACGTGGAGAGATTGAAATTCAATCCGTGTGCATGTATGAGGGTGGAATATTAAAGCTAAATGTAAGTTTGGGTCACAGTATTGTATGCAGGTTGAATGTTGAATGAATCTTTCCACATGTTAAGTGACATAACTGCTCTAAAAAGTTGAAATCCAAAACAAAAAGGTGCTACTGCATCAAGTTACCAGCTGAAAGCCTTAAAATCAGATATACACCAGGCAGTGTTCAGCTTTTATAAGAGATAAACTTTATTATTTTTTCAACATTATTGTTTATTTATTCCTATACATCCTTCACACAGCTCACATTATTATTTCCTTTTTTACAGAGAATGTGTGTGTTGTGTGTATCATATCGCAAAGGCTATCCTTCCTACAAAGAACAAACACAATAATAAAAGGCTGATAGAGACTCAAAGAATGAGGTCACAGTTCACAGTACAACTCCTTCAAGTTTTTGTTTATCTCTTAAGAACTTAAACCTGCAGTATCTTTTCATATTCATAAACGATTTTGGAAACAGTAAGAAAACAAAACAAAAAAGCAAAAAAAGCGCTTTTACAAATCTTCAGCTCAAGTCCTTAATCCTCTCCCCATCACTGATATTGTAGAAAAAACAAAACAGACGGAGTTTCCCTTCCAGAAAAAAAGTGAATCGTATGTTTTGGAAAAAGCGTTTGGTATGTATGAAAAAGCGTTTGGTACATATGTCCCCTGTGCTAAAAGAAGTGGTAGTGGGAGACGGGGTAGGCGGGCACTTTCATGACAGGCAACAGAAGCATTCTCTTGGGCAAACCTAGAGGGGAGACATGAGAAGAGCACAGCTCTGCATGAGTCCAGGGCAACAAATAACCACGTTTCTCGATGCTCACTACACTACACACTACGCTACATCTACGTCCAACAGACACCACTCACACTGCACAAACAGGGCTCCCACAGGGGGGGAGTGTAAGTGTGTGAGAACAGGCAGGAATGTGTGTACACGAGGTGACAGCCTTCATCAGTGGTTAGAGGAACCGAGAAGGAGAGAGATTCAGAGTTAAAGACAAGAAAACAAAGATTAATTTCGGTTGATTATAACTTGGGTCTTATTTCTTTCTTTCGGTTATGAAAACATCGTGCTCATCAAGTTAATCTCTGAGATGTGGGAACACGGTGACATCGCTACAAGAAGCACGAGCAGTCAGACGATCAGACAGCTTGAACTCAAGCCAACAGTTTGGCCAGTTTATGTACCACTTTTTTTAGAGGTAAAAGTGAGCGCACTTTAAAAGTCAATAATAATTGATCCTGTGATTCAAATACATTTGGCTAATTTGTTTGAATTTTTAAGTGATGTCACCACATTGCCAGATCTCAGCAATTAACCCGGTGAGTACAGTGTTATTATTACAGATAGGACAAAGGACGGGCAAAACTACAAAATTAGAACTCAAGTTGTAATAAAGTGGAATAATCCTTTAGAGGAGGCGGTTGAGCAGGAGACGTTGTTGTTTCTATTGTTCTGTAACGTATAAGAAATGAGTCATTCTAGAAGAGCTTTTGGAATAATGTTCTATGGTATAATGTTCTGTGTTTTACAGTATAATGTTCTGCAGCATTCTACAATGTGTTCTAAGTGTTTGCCAACAAGAAAGCCCAAAGCAGCGATGGGCGCCAGAGTGCAGTGAAAAAGCAGGAAACAGGATGAAAAGATAAAGCAGTAATTAGGAGTAGTTCCCAATGTTTTCATGTGCTTTTTTCTACCTTCTGATTAAAATGAAAGCCCCAATTGGGCCAACCCAATTTTTTTGTAACCACTTTGAAAACTTTTCCATCTTGTTCTGGCAAGTAAAAGTAAAAGTGGATTTAATGTTCACAATGTCAAAAAACACGAGGATCTCCTTCCTCACTTGCAGCTCACAATTTAAATTTCTCATTTTTATTCTTCTCTTCATATGCAGCTCTGCATCGTAAGTCATCTGGGCATATTCAATTAAATAAAAATCTGATTTACAACTTAAGTCACCTTGACAGCGAGTGTATCTAATATTTTGTATATATTTGTGTTTTGCCTCAACTTTTCCACTGGTCACATGTTGGAAACCACTGAGCAAGAAGCCAAGCTTAACTGAGACAAAACCCACCACAGCAAGGTCTCGACATACGTACTCCGTGCTGACGCAAATTGTGAGGATAAATCATTTCATTCCAGTAACTTAGTATAATTCTAGTTTTCACGTCTATCTTATCTCTCCAAATAACATGAATTGAACCTGACTTCCTACCCACAAGTGGGAGGTTACAGCTCAGGTTAAAGCTCGGAGTCAGCTGGACTCACAATGATCACCCACAAGGATACGTGACAGGTACTGATGAGTAACGGGGCAGAGATGCACACAGTGTGCAACAATTTATGCATCATCACCCCCACAGATGATACATTACATACAGGACATTTCATCGCCTATTTATTTACAGAGGCTACTTAACGCCTCATCAAATATAATGACCATTCACAAACTTTAAAATAAAGAAACTACCATTGGGTTCTGAGTATTTCAGTGAACGCTGCACTCACAGTAACATGTGAAAAGCATGTGGATGCCAGGGACTGAAACGAAACACCCCAAAACGAACGCAGAGTTCCAGTTCCACCATAAACAGGAAAACTAAGGCGCACTTCATATGCAGGGCTGTTGGGATCTCAGGGGGGTACTAATCGTCTGCCTGGGGTTTCTAGCACATAAGACCCATTCAAACTCCAAGCTGCAGGACGGACAGAGAGGCCTCCCAATACTACATGTGTGCACACACTGCACAAGGCTGAGTCTGTTGAGGTAAATATGACTGTGTGTGACAGAAGGACGTATGGATACCTGTGCTGTTAAAGGTCAACAACTGGTA